>NC_060182.1:83212618-83285118 GCF_021184085.1 Oncorhynchus gorbuscha
CCTCCTGCATCTCCCTCTCCTGCTCTCGTCTCCATTTGATTGGATTCCTCCTCCTTTATCCTCTGATTGTGAATCTGCGTACATTAAAGCCAGCAGATTGGATCAGAATCTGACCACTGAAGGCGATTTCCTTTTTAAATAGAGAGGAGGTTAGTGTAAAATTGAGATTTTAAGAGAGAGAGGGAGAGAAAGAGAGAGAGAGACAGAGAGAGAGAGGGAGCGAGAGAGAGAGGGGAGAGGGGGGAGAGCGAGAGAGAGAGAGTGGGAGAGAGAGGGAGAGAAAGAGAGAGAGAGAGAGAGAGAGAGAGAGAGAGAAAGAGAGAGAGAGAGAGAGAGAGAGAGAGAGAGAGAGAGAGAGAGAGAGAGAGAGAGAGAGAGAGAGAGAGAGAGAGAGAGAGAGAGAGAGAGAGAGAGAGGAAGAGGGAGAGAGAGAGGCTATGGCCAATTTCTGGCATTTAGGCTATTTATTCTCTTGAAATTTTATTTGTATATTTGACAAATAATTGTATAACCACTCTGTGTCCATTTTAAACTACCATTTATATTATTATCTCAGGTTATCAAAATGTAATAACCATATTTTATAAATGAAATAACTGTTAGCTAATCATATTATGTGTGTTTTTGTATCCCACTGTATCTGAATGTGTCACGTTCTGACCTTAGTTCTGTTGTTATGTCTTTGTTTTAGTATGGTCAGGGCGTGAGTTGGGTGGGTTGTCTATGTTACTTTTTTCTATGTTTTGGGATTTCTGTGTTTGGCCTGGTATGGTTCTCAATCAGAGGCAGCTGTTTATCGTTGTCCCTGATTGAGAAACATATTTAGGGAGCCTGGTTTCACTTTTGAGCTGTGGGTGATTATTTTCCCTGTTAGTGTTTGTTACCACACGGGAACGTTTCATTTGTTTCACTTTGTTATCTTGTATTTTTGTAGTGTTCAGTTTGTCTGATTAAAATGGACACTGACCACGTTGCAAATTGGTCAGACCTCTCTTACTCTTCATCAGAGGAAGATGACGAACGTTCCAGGATGACTCCTGCTGCTTACTACTACAGAGACACAGAACGCCATCGCCATGGCAACTCTATGGTGACTGTACTTCCTATACCCCCCCCCCTTCTTACTATGCCACCATTATCCTCCAGGATCTGTTTCTGAGTCTTTCCCTAAACCCTTCTTCACTCTCTTTGCCCCCCTTCTCCAACTCCTTTCTTTATCTCTCTCACTTTCTGCCAACATCCCCTGTCCATTACCTCCACCCTCTGGCTTACTCCCCCTATTCACCAACCCTCCACCCTCTGGCTTACTCCCCCTGTTCACCAACCCTCCCCTCTGGCTTACTCCCCCTGTTCACCAACCCTCCCCCTCTGGCTTACTTCCCCTGTTCACCAACCCTCCCCCTCTGGCTTACTCCCCCTGTTCACCAACCCTCCCCCTCTGGCTTACTCCCCCTATTCACCAACCCTCCACCCTCTGGCTTACTCCCCCTATTCACCTACCCTCCCCCTTTGGCTTACTCCCCCTATTTACCAACCCTCCCCCTCTGGCTTACTCCCCCTATTCACCAACCCTCCCCCTCTGGCTTACTCCCCCTGTTCACCAACCCCCCCCTCTGGCTTACTCCCCCTGTTCATCAACCCTCCCCCTCTGGCTTACTCCCCCTATTCACCTACCCTCCCCTCTCGCTTACTCCCCCTGTTCACCAACCCTCCCCCCCTCTGGCTTACTCCCCCTGTTCACCAACCCTCCACCCTCTGGCTTACTCCCCCTGTTCACAAACCCTCCACCCTCTGGCTTACTCCCCCTATTCACCAACCCTCCACCCTCTGGCTTACTCCCCCTGTTCACCAACCCTCCACCCTCTGGCTTACTCCCCCTATTCACCAACCCTCCACCCTCTGGCTTACTCCCCCTATTCACCAACCCTCCACCCTCTGGCTTACTCCCCCTGTTCACCAACCCTCCCCTCTGGCTTACTCCCCCTATTCACCAACCCTCCACCCTCTGGCTTACTCCCCCTATTCACCTACCCTCCCCCTTTGGCTTACTCCCCCTATTTACCAACCCTCCCCCTCTGGCTTACTCCCCCTATTCACCAACCCTCCCCCTCTGGCTTACTCCCCCTGTTCACCAACCCCCCTCTGGCTTACTCCCCCTGTTCATCAACCCTCCCCCTCTGGCTTACTCCCCCTATTCACCTACCCTCCCCTCTCGCTTACTCCCCCTGTTCACCAACCCTCCCCCTCTGGCTTACTCCCCCTGTTCACCAACCCTCCACCCTCTGGCTTACTCCCCCTGTTCACAAACCCTCCACCCTCTGGCTTACTCCCCCTATTCACCAACCCTCCACCCTCTGGCTTACTCCCCCTATTCACCAACCCTCCACCCTCTGGCTTACTCCCCTGTTCACCAACCCTCCACCCTCTGGCTTACTCCCCCTATTCACCAACCCTCCACCCTCTGGCTTACTCCCCCTATTCACCAACCCTCCACCCTCTGGCTTACTCCCCCTGTTCACCAACCCTCCACCCTCTGGCTTACTCCCCCTATTCACCAATCCTCCACCCTCTGGTTTACTCCCCCTATTCACCTCCCCTCCCCTCTCGCTTACTCCCCCTGTTCACCAACCCTCCCCCTCTGGCTTACTCCCTCTGTTCACCAACCCTCCACCCTCTGGCTTACTCCCCCTATTCACCTACCCTCCCCCTCTGGCTTAGTCCCCCTGTTCACCAAAGCTCCACCCTCTGGCTTACTCCCCCTATTCACCAACCCTCCACCCTCTGGCTTACTCCCCTATTCACCAAACCTCCCCTCTGGCTTACTCCCCCTATTCACCAACCCTCCACCCTCTGGCTTACTCCCCCTATTCACCAACCCTCCACCCTCTGGCTTACTCCCCCTGTTCACCAACCCTCCCCCACCCGTCTCCCTCCATCCCTCCCTCACTATAGGCTGAGTGGCACCTGTCTCCCTCCATCCCTCTCTCACTATAGGCTGAGTGGCACCTGTCTCCCTCCATCCCTCCCTCACTATAGGCTGAGTGGCACCTGTCTCCCTCCCTCACTATAGGCTGTGCGGTACCCGTCTCCCTCCATCCCCTCACTATAGGCTGTGTGGCACCCATCTCCCTCCATCCCTCCCTCACTATAGGCTGTGCGGTACCCGTCTCCCTCCATCCCCTCACTATAGGCTGTGCGGCACCCGTCTCCCTCCATCCCCTCACTATAGGCTGTGCGGTACCCGTCTCCCTCCATCCCCTCACTATAGGCTGTGCGGTACCCGTCTCCCTCCATCCCCTCACTATAGGCTGTGCGGTACCCGTCAGTGGTAATAAAATAAACTGACTGACGTCCCACTTTGAACCAGAGGAAGAGGTTATTTACATCTATGGGAACTTACAATCTGCCCACGCTAGATCACTCAGCCATGACAGGTCCGACCAGCACACATCAAAAAACCATAGCGAGGGGTTGGGGGATGGGGGTTGGGGAGAGTGAGAGAGGGGTTGGGGGATGGGGGGAGTGAAGAGGGGTTGATGGGGGTTAGGGAGAGTGAGAGAGGGGTTGGGGGATGGGGGGATGGGGAGAGTGAGAGAGGGGTTGGGGAATGGGGGATGGGGAGAGTGAGAGAGGGGTTGGAGGATGGGGGAGTGAGAGAGGGGTTGGGGGATGGGGGTTAGGGAGAGTGAGCAGGGGTTGGGGGATGGGGGTAGTGAGAGAGGGGGTTGGGGGATGGGGTTAGGGAGAGTGAGAGAGGGGTTGGGGGATGAGAGGTGGGGAGAGTGAGAGAGGGGTTGGGGGATGGGGGAGTGAGAGAGGGGTTGGGAGATGGGGGTTAGGGAGAGTGAGAGAGGGGCTGGGGGTTGGGGAGAGTGAGAGAGGGGTTGGGGGATGGGGGTGGGGAGAGTGAGGGGTTGGGGGATGGGAGAGAGAGAGGGGGTTGGGTGATGGGGAGAGTGAAAGAGGGGGTTAGGGATGGGGGTGGGGGGGTGGGGAGAGTGAGAGAAGGGTTGGGTGATGGGGGATGGGGAGAGTGAGAGAGGGGTTGGGGGATGGGAGGATGGGGAGAGTGAGAGGGGGTTGGGGGATGGGGGGATGAGGAGAGTGAGAGAGGGGTTTGGGGGATGGGGAGAGTGAGAGAGGGGTTGGGGGATGGGGGGGATGGGGAGAGTGAGAGAGGGGTTGGGGGATGGGAGGATGGGGAGAGTGAGAGAGGGTTTGGGGGGATAGGAGGATGGGGAGAGTGAGAGAGGGGTTGGGGGATGGGGAGAGTGAGAGGGGGTTTGGGGATGGGGAGAGTGAGAGAGGGGGTTTGGGGGATGGGGAGAGTGAGAGAGGGGTTGGGGGATGGGAGGATGGGGAGAGTGAGAGAGGGGTTGGGGGATGGGGGGATGGGGAGAGTGAGAGAGGGGTTGGGGGATGGGAGGATGGGGAGAGTGAGAGAGGGGTTGGGGGGATGGGAGGATGGGGAGAGTGAGAGAGGGGTTTGGGGATGGGGAGAGTGAGAGAGGGGTTGGGGGGATGGGAGGATGGGGAGAGTGAGAGAGGGGTTTGGGGGATGGGGGATGGGGAGAGTGAGAGAGGGGTTGGGGGGATGGGAGGATGGGGAGAGTGAGAGAGGGGTTTGGGGATGGGGAGAGTGAGAGAGGGGTTTGGGGGATGGGGAGAGTGAGAGAGGGGTTGGGGGATGGGAGGATGGGGAGAGTGAGAGAGGGGTTTGGGGGATGGGGAGAGTGAGAGAGGGGTTGGGGGATGGGAGGATGGGGAGAGTGAGAGAGGGGTTTGGGGGATGGGGGATGGGGAGAGTGAGAGAGGGGTTGGGGGGATGGGAGGATGGGGAGAGTGAGAGAGGGGTTGGGGGGATGGGAGGATGGGGAGAGTGAGAGAGGGGTTTGGGGGATGGGGATGGGGAGAGTGAGAGAGGGGTTGGGGGGATGGGAGGATGGGGAGAGTGAGAGAGGGGTTGGGGGATGGGGAGAGTGAGAGAGGGGTTGGGGGGATGGGAGGATGGGGAGAGTGAGAGGGGGTTGGGGGGATGGGAGGATGGGGAGAGTGAGAGAGGGGTTTGGGGGATGGGGAGAGTGAGAGAGGGGTTGGGGGATGGGGAGAGTGAGAGAGGGGTTTGGGGGATGGGGAGAGTGAGAGAGGGGTTGGGGGATGGGAGGATGGGGAGAGTGAGAGAGGGGTTGGGGGATGGGAGGATGGGGAGAGTGAGAGAGGGGTTTGGGGGATGGGGAGAGTGAGAGAGGGGTTGGGGGGATGGGAGGATGGGGAGAGTGAGAGAGGGGTTTGGGGGATGGGGGATGGGGAGAGTGAGAGAGGGGTTGGGGGATGGGAGGATGGGGAGAGTGAGAGAGGGGTTGGGGGGATGGGAGGATGGGGAGAGTGAGAGAGGGGTTTGGGGGATGGGGGATGGGGAGAGTGAGAGAGGGGTTGGGGGATGGGAGGATGGGGAGAGTGAGAGAGGGGTTGGGGGATGGGAGGATGGGGAGAGTGAGAGAGGGGTTGGGGGATGGGAGGATGGGGAGAGTGAGAGAGGGGTTTGGGGGATGGGGAGAGTGAGAGAGGGGTTGGGGGATGGGGAGAGTGAGAGAGGGGTTTGGGGGATGGGGAGAGTGAGAGAGGGGTTGGGGGATGGGAGGATGGGGAGAGTGAGAGAGGGGTTGGGGGGATGGGAGGATGGGGAGAGTGAGAGAGGGGTTTGGGGGATGGGGAGAGTGAGAGAGGGGTTGGGGGATGGGAGGATGGGGAGAGTGAGAGAGGGGTTTGGGGGATGGGGGATGGGGAGAGTGAGAGAGGGGTTGGGGGGATGGGAGGATGGGGAGAGTGAGAGAGGGGTTGGGGGATGGGAGGATGGGGAGAGTGAGAGAGGGGTTGGGGGATGGGAGGATGGGGAGAGTGAGAGAGGGGTTGGGGGGATGGGAGGATGGGGAGAGTGAGAGAGGGGTTGGGGGGATGGGAGGATGGGGAGAGTGAGAGAGGGGTTGGGGGGATGGGAGGATGGGGAGAGTGAGAGAGGGGTTGGGGGGATGGGAGGATGGGGAGAGTGAGAGAGGGGTTGGGGGGATGGGGAGAGTGAGAGAGGGGTTGGGGGATGGGAGGATGGGGAGAGTGAGAGAGGGGTTGGGGGGATGGGAGGATGGGGAGAGTGAGAGAGGGGTTGGGGGGATGGGAGGATAAATCACATCAAATCCTCCCTGTTCTCTCTGTGTTATGGCCAGTACTGTGCTCTTCTCTGCTGTGTTCAGGGAGGATGTTGTTGTTGGTTGTGTTGTGATCAGTAGCTACAAACTGGGGTCCTGTAGTCCTCAGGAACATGACATTGTAATCTGTTCCATGTTTTATTTATGGACCTTTACTGAGGCAGATAACGGCTGTTTTAACAAACAAAGATGATTGCTTCAGGGGCCAACTGCTCCTCCTGAGGTAATTAAGACAAAGTAGCTCCCAGGGCCAGGAGAGAGGGAGTGAGGGAGGGAGGGACAGGGAGGGCAGGAGGGAGGGGGAGGGAGGGCAGGAGCAGGGAGGTGGGAGGGAAGGATTTATGCAACCAATTGCATAGGCCTGTATGTTCCGATTAGGGTTAAGGTGAACCCGGGATGTGGACATGACACGAGGGTTAGGGTTTAGGGCAGTAAAATCCACCAATCAGAGGCGGTCTGATAAAATGCAGTAAGTGCAGCACCAATACTGGCAGTCACACACAGTAGCACACCTATTTAACAGTGGCTCAATCCTAGCCCTGCCATGTTTATTTGTAAACTGAACAGACAATATGAGAGGCTGGGCTGTACAAAGGACTGAGCCTGCCAGCTGGCCAAATCAAGCTACTTCCCCTCCATTCTCCCTCTCCGCTACTCATCCCCCCTCTGTAATGCCTGCCAACCCCCCCAACACACACACACACACACACACACACAGGGTTGTCGGGAGTTCTACTGCCCATAGCATAACTTGATCTGCCCTTTCCTACACCTCCCTCTGGCCATCCCTATGTCCTCACTACAAACACACACACACACACACACACACACACACACACACACACACACACACACACACACACACACACACACACACACACACACACACACACACACACACACACACACACACACACACACACACACACACACACACACACACAACACAGGGTTGTCGGGAGTTCTACTGCCCATAGCATAACATCTGCCCTTTCCTACACCTCCCTCTGGCCATCCCTATGTCCTCACTACAAACACACACACACACACACACACACACACACACACACACACACACACACACACACACACACACACACACACACACACACACACACACACACACACACACACACACACACACACACACACACACACACACACACACACACACACACACACACACACACACACAGACCTGGGCCTTTCCAGTGATGAGAGATGATCCCTAGAAGTGCCAACGGGGAGCCTATTTCATTTGAAGACCGAGCATTATGGTTGTGTGTTTGTGCACATGAGTATTTATCTGTGTTTGTGTACACATGTATTTTTGTGTGTGAGAAAGAGAGCGGGAGAGAGGGAGAAGAGGGGAAGGGGGTTTCACCAGCCAGCCAGCCTCCCTCCCTCTCTCCAGCCCCCTGGTGAGAAAACAAATTGGTCTCTGTTCCTGTTCACATCAATTGATGTTCCATTAGAACCAGGTGGCCTTGATAGGCACCAACCTGTCTTGCAGAAAATACATACAGAATGTCCATCTCCGTTCATTCTCCCTCTATCTGTCTCTTTGCGCCCAGAAAGTATGATGTTCTTGGACGGTTCTCCTTTCCTTCCAAAAAGGGTCTTATCTCTCTCTCCCTATTGCTCTCTTTCTCAGGCCCTTTGTATTATACACACGTAAGCATGTGGACACACACACACACACACACACACACACACACACACACACACACACACACACACACACACACACACACACACACACACACACACACACACACACACACACACACACACACACACACACACACACACACACACACACACACACACACACACACACACACACACACACACTACGTACAGTATACATTATACACCCAGGTTGAGTCCCGTATTCAGCCTATTCCCTATCTAGTGCACTACTTTTGACGAGAGCCCTTTAGGTCCGGATCAAAAGTATAGTGCACTACATAGGGAATAGGCTGCCACTTGAGATGCACCCCTCTGGCTATGAGAAAGAGTGATCTATGGTCCAGAGGTATTTACCAGTCAGTAGATAAGGACACCTGAGATGTGAGTAGAGCAGCATAGCAGTGAATGATACAGCACACAGCTAATCCTCTTCACCTGTCTATCTCTACACACACACACACACACTCTCCCTATACCCCAATGCCAAGTAATCCCCAGCATTAGATCCCCACTGCTCCTCAACTGGCTGAGAGGATGACAAAACAACCAACTGAACATAACACTGTACGTGTCCTCGCCACTCAGATCTGCTCTCCACAGTGTTATCTGTACCCACGTGTGCCTGACTTGCCCATCAGCATGAGGCCGTTAAAAGGCGATGTGTGTGTGTGCGTTTGTGCAGTATGTGTGTGTGTGTGTGTGTGTGTGTGTGTGTGTGTGTGTGTGTGTGTGTGTGTGTGTGTGTGTGTGTGTGTGTGTGTGTGTGTGTGTGTGTGTGTGTGTTTGTCATGGTGTAAAGATGATGAGTGCGTTTTAATTAGTCTCTAATTTACAGCCCAGTGAGTCTGTGTCCAGAAGGTTGATGCTGTGGATTCCACAGGAGCCGATTGGCCGCCAGCTGGCCTGCAGTATGGAAGCTAGCCGAGTGACAAAGGCATTGTATTTTTCCCCAAGGAGAAATTCTAATACTAGTAATTACCTAGCAGACTAAAGGGCAACATTTCCACCAATTTTTTAAGGGAGTGCGCAAATTGAGGTCAGGGATGGGACTGCTTCTAGGTATGCTGCCAGGTTGTCGCTGTGTTACAGTCGGGGGAAAGTGCTTCGGTCTCCGCCACTGAAATGCATGCCTATTCCACCGGCCACAAATGTCAATCCTCCTCAATTAAAATATTGCATTTTTTATTCCTTATTTTTTTCTCCTTTTCAAATCTCACTCAGACATTCATTTCTTTGTCATAGGCTTCAATTACACTGGGAATGGCCGGAGGTGGGGATGGATGACGCTATAACTTGCCCTGATGGGAAACTCTGCCTGTATCCCAAATGGGACTTTATTCCCTATATAGTGCACTTCTTTTGACCAGAGCCGTCATCAAACGTAATGCACTGTATAGGGAATAGGGTGCCGTTTGGGATGCTCTCTGTGTAGAATGTGAGAATGCTGTTCTGCTGGCCAAGGCTTCTTCACGTCTAGGTTATCACCCCCTTACACAAACATGCTAAAAACACAACACTGCTGATCGCTTCCTCAGGTCTGTGCCTCTGTAAATACAACAGAAACCAACACCATGGCTTCGCCTGAAAAGGCACCCTATTCCATATATAGTGCACTACTTTAGATCTCCCTCCCTGAGCCGAGCAGACCCCTTTTTCACCCACTACCCATAGTCCTAGCAGACCCCTTTTTCTCCCACTACCCATAGTCCTAGCAGACCCCTTTTTCTCCCACTACCCATAGTCCTAGCAGACCCCTTTTTCTCCCACTACCCATAGTCCTAGCAGACCCCTTTTTCTCCCACTACCCATAGTCCTAGCAGACCCCTTTTCCTCCCACTACCCATAGTCCTAGCAGACCCCTTTTTCTCCCACTACCCATAGTCCTAGCAGACCCCTTTTTCTCCCACTACCCATAGTCCTAGCAGATCCCTTTTTCTCCCACTACCCATAGTCCTAGCAGACCCCTTTTTCTCCCACTACCCATAGTCCTAGCAGACCCCTTTTTCTCCCATATACCCATGCATAGTCCCAATATGAACAAGAAAAACAACCGGTTATTAAAATAATTAAAAACCCTAAACTAAAAGTCATAATCAAATGTTTTGCTCCTGAGACCAGCGACTGCATGGGGTTAGACCAAAACTAAAGGGCTGGGTAAAACCAGGCCCCTGGTGAACAGGGTGCTCTCTAGGCTCTGTGGTTTGGGGCCTGCCACACACCACCTCCTCACAGCTTCACACGGCTCTCTGCCGTTTCATCTGGCTGCTGTGAAAAGCCCTGCTGTAGGCCCCAGAGAAAACCTTTATCCGGTTATTAAATAACAGCTAAGTGACCACTGGCTCTGACCAGAGAGACTTCAGAGGGACACTGGGTCAATGACCAGAGAGACTTCAGAGGGACACTGGCTCTGACCAGAGAGACTTCAGAGGGACACAGGGTCAATGACCAGAGAGACTTCAGAGGGACACTGGCTCTGACCAGAGAGACTTCAGAGGGACACAGGGTCAATGACCAGAGAGACTTCAGAGGGACACTGGCTCTGACCAGAGAGACTTCAGAGGGACACAGGGTCAATGACCAGAGAGACTTCAGAGGGACACAGGGTCAATGACCAGAGAGACTTCAGAGGGACACAGGGTCAATGACCAGAGAGACTTCAGAGGGACACAGGGTCAATGAACAGAGAGGCCTCAGAGGGACACTGGGTCAATGACCAGAGAGACTTCAGAGGGACACAGGGTCAATGACCAGAGAGGCCTCAGAGGGACACAGGGTCAATGAACAGAGAGGCCTCAGAGGGACACTGGGTCAATGACCAGAGAGACTTCAGAGGGACACAGGGTCAATGACCAGAGAGACTTCAGAGGGACAATGTCAATGACCAGAGAGACTTCAGAGGGACAATGTCAATGACCAGAGAGGCCTCAGAAGGACACAGGGTCAATGACCAGAGAGGCCTCAGAGGGACACAGGGTCAATGACCAGAGAGACTTCAGAGGGACACAGGGTCAATGACCAGAGAGACTTCAGAGGGACACGGGGTCAATGACCAGAGAGACTTCAGAGGGACAATGTCAATGAACAGAGAGGCCTCAGAGGGACACAGGGTCAATGAACAGAGAGCCCTCAGAGGGACAATGTCAATGAACAGAGAGGCCTCAGAGGGACACAGGGTCAATGAACAGAGAGGCCTCAGAGGGACACAGGATCAGTGACTTCAGAGAGGACACAGGGTCAATGAACAGAGAGGCCTCAGAGGGACAATGTCAGAGAGGCCTCAGAGGGACACAGGGTCAATGACCAGAGAGGCCTCAGAGGGACAATGTCAATGACCAGAGAGACTTCAGAGGGACACATGGTCAATGACCAGAGAGACTTCAGAGGGACACTGGCTCTGACCAGAGAGACTTCAGAGGGACACTGGCTCTGACCAGAGAGACTTCAGAGGGACACTGGCTCTGACCAGAGAGACTTCAGAGGGACACAGGGTCAATGACCAGAGAGACTTCAGAGGGACACATGGTCAATGAACAGAGAGACTTCAGAGGGACAATGTCAATGACCAGAGAGACTTCAGAGGGACAATGTCAATGACCAGAGAGGCCTCAGAAGGACACAGGGTCAATGACCAGAGAGGCCTCAGAGGGACACAGGGTCAATGACCAGAGAGACTTCAGAGGGACACGGGGTCAATGACCAGAGAGACTTCAGAGGGACAATGTCAATGACCAGAGAGACTTCAGAGGGACAATGTCAATGAACAGAGAGGCCTCAGAGGGACACAGGGTCAATGAACAGAGAGCCCTCAGAGGGACAATGTCAATCAACAGAGAGGCCTCAGAGGGACACAGGGTCAATGAACAGAGAGGCCTCAGAGGGACACAGGGTCAATGACCAGAGAGGCCTCAGAGGGACACAGGGTCAATGACCAGAGAGGCCTCAGAGGGACACAGGGTCAATGAACAGAGAGGCCTCAGAGGGACAATGTCAATGAACAGAGAGGCCTCAGAGGGACACAGTGTCAATGAACAGAGAGGCCTCAGAGGGACACAGGGTCAATGACCAGAGAGGCCTCAGAGGGACACAGGGTCAATGACCAGAGAGGCCTCAGAGGGACACAGGGTCAATGAACAGAGAGGCCTCAGAGGGACAATGTCAATGAACAGAGAGGCCTCAGAGGGACACAGTGTCAATGAACAGAGAGGCCTCAGAGGGACACAGGGTCAATGACCAGAGAGGCCTCAGAGGGACACAGGGTCAATGACCAGAGAGGCCTCAGAGGGACAATGTCAATGACCAGAGATGCCTCAGAGGGACAATGTCAATGACCAGAGATGCCTCAGAGGGACAATGTCAATGAACAGAGAGCTGGGGATCTATTGACCCTGACAGACCCTGGATATGAATCGTGATTCAATATGTACGTGGTTAAGGCCCCCCCCCCCCCGACCTCTTTTCAATCTCTATCTGCCCTGCTGTGGCTCCTCTCTGACTTTGCTCTGGACATTATATCTGACTGTTTCCTACCTCTCCAGTGTCTCTGGCCCTATTGCAGTACCCATTTGGCCCTTTTCTGGCTGTTTGTCCTGGTTGTCAATCACCTGGTCCAGAAACCCAGAGGTTCAAGCAGCCAATGGGTCCTGTTTGGAAGAACCACTCTGACCTGTTCACGAGGGTTCTATTCTTCATGTGGGGGTTGTGCTTTGGCAAAGTGGGTGGGCTTATATCCTGCCTGGTTGGCACTGTGTGGGGGTAACTTTGTGACGGGGCCACAGTGTCCACCGACCACCCCTGTCTCAGTCTCCAGTATCTATGCTGAAATAGTCTATGTGCTGGGGGGCTAGGGTGAGTCTGTCATATCTGGTGTAATTCTCCTGTCTAATCCAGCCAGGTTAACCCTGATACAAGTCAGTACTCAAAGTCCATCCTTGTCTGAAGATGTCCGGGAGATGACATGGAAACCAGCCACTAGGGGCAAGTGAGTGCTGTTACCCTCAAGTAGGTTTCAGGTCTGCTAGGGTGTTGTGGACAGGGATGATGGTTGGGTGTAAGCATCTCTCTCTGGCAGCATGTTCAAATCCAGCGATAGAAAGTTGTTTATGATATTTTAGTTTTAAGTCTACCCCAAACCTTAACCGTTAACTCAACCATTTGGAGTTCATTCCTAACCTTAAGATTTCGGAGTAAATGTCTAAACTTTATGTTTCAGAAACATGGATGAGGTTCTAATTCTGACATGAGACTGTTAGAGCTGGCTGGTCTTATCTGGCATCCTATGCGCCCTCTAATTCTCCCATCTATCTCTCTCTCTCTCTCTCCCTTTCTGTGTCTCTCTCTCTGTGTCTCTCTCTGTGTGTCTCTCTCTGTGTGTCTCTCTCTCTGTGTCTCTCTCTCTCTCTCTGTGTCTCTCTCTCTGTCTCTGTGTCTCTCTCTCTGTGTCTCTGTCTCTCTCTCTGTGTCTCTGTGTCTCTCTTTCTCCCTCTCCCTCTCTCTCTCTCTCTCTCTCTCTCTCTCTCTCTCTCCCTCTCTGTGTCTCTCTCTCTGTGTCTCTCTCTCTGTCTCTGTGTCTCTCTCTCTGTGTCTCTGTATCTCTGTGTCTCTCTTTCTCCCTCTCCCTATCTGTGTCTCTCTCTCTCTTTGTCTCTGTGTCTCTCTCTCTGTGTCTCTGTGTCTCTGTGTCTCTGTCTCTCTTCTGTCTCTCTCTGTGTCTCTGTGTCTCTGTGTCTCTGTCTCTCTCTTCTGTCTCTCTCTGTGGCTCTGTGTCTCTGTGTCTCTGTCTCTCTCTTCTGTCTCTCTCTGTGTCTCTGTGTCTCTGTCTCTCTCTTCTGTCTCTCTCTGTGTCTCTGTGTCTCTGTCTCTCTCTTCTGTCTCTCTCTGTGTCTCTGTGTCTCTGTGTCTCTCTTCTGTCTCTCTCTGTGTCTCTGTGTCTCTGTCTCTCTCTTCTGTCTCTCTCTGTGTCTCTGTGTCTCTGTCTCTCTCTTCTGTCTCTCTCTGTGTCTCTGTGTCTCTGTGTCTCTGTGTCTCTGTGTCTCTGTCTTCTGTCTCTCTCTGTGTCTCTGTGTCTCTGTGTCTCTGTCTCTCTCTTCTGTCTCTCTCTGTGTCTCTGTGTCTCTGTCTCTCTCTTCTGTCTCTCTTTGTGTCTCTGTCTCTCTGTCTCTCTCTTCTGTTTCTCTTCTGTTTCTGTTTGTCTCTCTCTCCCCTCCCGGAGGACCTGAGCCCTGGGACCATGCCCAACATTTACTCCTGAGGCGCTGACCTGTTGCACCCTCTATAAATGCAGTGGTGGGGGCTTGTGGTATTGTCCCTCCTCTCTCCCCATCCAGAGGGGTCTGGTGGGGCCTTGTGGTATTGTCCCTCCTCTCTCACCATCCAGAGGGGTCTGGTGGGGCCTTGTGGTATTGTCCCTCCTCTCTCACCATCCAGAGGGGTCTGGTGGGGCCTTGTGGTATTGTCCCTCCTCTCTCACCATCCAGAGGGGTCTGGTGGGGGCTTGTAGTATTGTCCCTCCTCTCTCACCATCCAGAGGGGTCTGGTGGGAGCTTGTGGTATTGTCCCTCCTCTCTCACCATCCAGAGGGGTCTGGTGGGGCCTTGTGGTATTGTCCCTCCTCTCTCACCATCCATAGGGGTCTGGTGGGGCCTTGTGGTATTGTCCCTCCTCTCTCACCATCCAGAGGGGTCTGGTGGAGCCTTGTGGTATTGTCCCTCCTCTCTCTCCATCCAGAGGGGTCTGGTGGGGGCTTGTGGTATTGTCCCTCCTCTCTCACCATCCAGAGGGGTCTGGTGGGGGCTTGTGGTATTGTCCCTCCTCTCTCACCATCCAGAGGGGTCTGGTGAGGGCTTATGGTATTGTCCCTCCTCTCTCACCATCCAGAGGGGTCTGGTGGGGGCTTGTGGTATTGTCCCTCCTCTCTCACCATACAGAGGGGTCTGGAGGGGCCTTGTGGTATTGTCCCTCCTCTCTCACCATCCAGAGGGTCTGGTGGGGGCTTGTGGTATTGTCCCTCCTCTCTCACCATCCAGAGGGGTCTGGTGGGAGCTTGTGGTGTTGTCCCTCCTCTCTCACCATCCAGAGGGGTCTGGAGGGGCCTTGTGGTATTGTCCCTCCTCTCTCACCATCCAGAGGGGTCTGGTGGGGGCTTGTGGTATTGTCCCTCCTCTCTCACCATCCAGAGGGGTCTGGTGGGGTCTTGTGGTATTGTCCCTCCTCTCTCACCATCCAGAGGGGTCTGGTGGGGCCTTGTGGTATTGTCCCTCCTCTCTCACCATCCAGAGGGGTCTGGAGGGGCCTTGTGGTATTGTCCCTCCTCTCTCACCATCCAGAGGGGTCTGGTGGGGGCTTGTGGTATTGTCCCTCCTCTCTCACCATCCAGAGGGGTCTGGTGGGGGCTTGTGGTATTGTCCCTCCTCTCTCACCATCCAGAGGGGTCTGGTGGGGCCTTGTGGTAATGTCCCTCCTCTCTCACCATCCAGAGGGGTCTGGTGGGGCCTTGTGGTATTGTCCCTCCTCTCTCACCATCCAGAGGGGTCTGGTGGGGGCTTGTGCTATTGTCCCTCCTCTCTCACCATCCAGAGGGGTCTGGTGGGGACTTGTGGTATTGTTCTATGCCTGTGATTAATGACAGGTTATTCAGTTCTTAAAATAACCACCCCTTAATAACCCCAGAGCCCACACCACCCTATCCTTAATAACCCCAGAGCCCACACCACCCTATCCTTAATAACCCCAGAGCCCACACCACCCTATCCTTAATAACCCCAGAGCCCCCACCACCCTATCCTTAATAACCCCAGAGCCCACACCACCCTATCCTTAATAACCCCAGAGCCCACACCAGCCTATCCTTAATAACCCCAGAGCCCACACCACCCTATCCTTAATAACCCCAGAGCCCACACCACCCTATCCTTAATAACCCCACAGCCCACATCACCCTATCCTTAATAACCCCAGAGCCCACACCACCCTATCCTTAATAACCCCAGAGCCCACACCAACCTATCCTTAATAACCCCAGAGCCCACACCACCCTATCCTTAATAACCCCAGAGCCCACACCACCCTATCCTTAATAAACCCAGAGCCCACACCACACTATCCTTAATAACCCCACAGCCCACACCACCCTATCCTTAATAACCCCAGAGCTCACACCACCCTATCCTTAATAACCCCAGAGCCCACACCACCCTATCCTTAATAACCCCAGAGCCCACACCACCCTATCCATAATAACCCCACAGCCCACACCACCCTATCCTTAATAACCCCAGAGCCCACACCACCCTATCCTTAATAAACCCAGAGCCCACACCACCCTATCCTTAATAAACCCAGAGCCCACACCACCCTATCCTTAATAACCCCACAGCCCACACCACCCTATCCTTAATAACCCCAGAGCCCACACCACCCTATCCTTAATAACCCCAGAGCCCACACCACCCTATCCTTAATAACCCCAGAGCCCACACCACCCTATCCTTAATAACCCCAGAGCCCACACCACCCTATCCTTAATAACCCCAGAGCCCACACCACCCTATCCTTAATAACCCCAGAGCCCACACCACCCTATCCTTAATAACTCCACAGCCCACACCACCCTATCCTTAATAACCCCACAGCCCACACCACCCTATCCTTAATAACCCCACAGCCCACACCACCCTATCCTTAATAATCCCAGAGCCCACACCACCATATCCTTAATAACCCCACAGCCCACACCACCCTATCCTTAATAACCCCAGAGCCCACACCACCCTATCCTTAATAACCCCAGAGCCCACACCACCCTATCCTTAATAGCCCCACAGCCCACACCACCCTATCCTTAATAACCCCAGAGCCCACACCACCCTATCCTTAATAACCCCACAGCCCACACCACCCTATCCTTAATAACCCCAGAGCCCACACCACCCTATCCTTAATAACCCCACAGCCCACACCACCCTATCCTTAATAACCCCAGAGCCCACACCACCCTATCCTTAATAACCCCAGAGCCCACACCACCCTATCCTTAATAACCCCACACCACCCTATCCTTAATAACCCCAGAGCCCACACCACCCTATCCTTAATAACCCCACAGCCCACACCACCCTATCCTTAATAACCCCACAGCCCACACCACCCTATCCTTAATAACCCCAGAGCCCACACCACCCTATCCTTAATAACCCCACAGCCCACACCACCCTATCCTTAATAACCCCAGAGCCCACACCACCCTATCCTTAATAACCCCACAGCCCACACCACCCTATCCTTAATAACCCCAGAGCCCACACCACCCTATCCTTAATAACCCCAGAGCCCACACCACCCTATCCTTAATAACCCCAGAGCCCACACCACCCTATCCTTAATAACCCCAGAGCCCACACCACCCTATCCTTAATAACCCCAGAGCCCACACCACCCTATCCTTAATAACCCCAGAGCCCACACCACACCACCCTCCCATCAATCCTTAATAACCCCAGAGCCCACACCACCCTATCCTTAATAACCCCAGAGCCCACACCACCCTATCCTTAATAACCCCAGAGCCCACACCACACCACCCTCCCCTCAAACCTTCATTACTCTCAGAGAAAAGTGAAGTCCTTTTACATTTATTTTAGCTTAGATGAGAGTGAGAGATGGATAGAGAGAGAGGGGGAGGGAGAGACAGATAGAGAGAAAGAAAGAGAATGAAAGAGAGAGAGAGAAAGAAAAAGATAGTGAGAGAGTGACAGAGAGAGACAAAGAGAGAGGGAGATCGAGATGGATACAGGACTTACAGAAATTCAACTCCACTTGATCAAGGTTCAGACTAACATAACGAGACCTGTCACCTTCTCTTTCAGTGGCAACTGCAATGATGAAAGGTTCCTGGGGAGGAGGGAGATGAAGTGGACTTGACTTCCCTAGCTAATTGCAGATTGTATTTGATAAGCAAATCCCTTCCCCCTTCCCAAGAGTCCAGCAAAAATCCTGTCCCTATATGGCATTTAATGATAACATCTTTTCTTCCCTTCCATTGTCTGGGAAGATAATTATCATTACATATTTTTCCTCTCCCTCCATCGCTTCTGTATGTGAGTTAGCGAGATAAGTTGACCTTTTGGAAATCTGGGCCTGCGATCTGATTGTACGGTTATTGCAATACTCCCATGATGAAAAGAAAAATGTCAGTTTGCGTTGTGGTATTTGTATATACTGTACATGCTATCAAAGGGAGAGTTCCCTCAAACTTCTCACTCACTCACTCACTCACTCACTCACTCACTCACTCACTCACTCACTCACTCACTCACTCACTCACTCACTCACTCACTCACTCACTCACTCACTCACTCACTCACGCTCTGTCTTTCTCTCTCCCCACCTCTCTCTCTCTCTCTTTCTCTTTCCCTCCCAATCTCTCTTTCTTTTCCACATTTGCGCATGCCATTTGGCCTGGTAGAAGCGACCACATTCCAGTGGAACAAGACCAGACAGTGGTACCACAGGAGACTACCATTTCTGAAGGGGGAAATATTTGCTAGACAGGTTGGACACATTTCACAGGGATCTCTCTTTGTGTCTCTTGTCTCTTATCCAAAACAGCACCCCATTCCTTATATTGTGCACACATTTTGACCCAGGCCCTATGGGACAATACAAAGAGTATAACCCTATGTCTTCTCCGTGGGTTGAGAACCAACCTTTTTCTAGTGTTAATAATAAACGCTGTTTAAAGTAATACTTTGAGAGATTATTCTGCTATGTAAGGTGCCTACATTACAAAGACAAGGTAAAGTTAGTCAACTGTCTGAGTAGGAACGATGGATGCCGTTCTGAAAATTGTATTCACTTAAAGCATCAAATTTTCATAAATATGTCAGTTATCCTATAGACAAACAACATCTTTTTATCAACTGAACAAAATAACAAAAAGAAGGATCTGTCAGCACCTTATACACAGTACAGTCCCTGGTACACAGTACAGTCCCTGATACACAGAACAGTCCCTGGTACACAGAACAGTCCCTGGTACACAGAACAGTCCCTGATACACAGAACAGTCCCTGGTACACAGTACAGTCCCTGGTACACAGAACAGTCCCTGGTACACAGAACAGTCCCTGGTACACAGAACAGTCCCTGATACACAGAACAGTCCCTGGTACACAGTACAGTCCCTGGTACACAGTGCAGTCCCTGGTACACAGAACAGTCCCTGATACACAGAACAGTCCCTGGTACACAGAACAGTCCCTGGTACACAGAACAGTCCCTGGTACACAGTACAGTCCCTGGTACACAGAACAGTCCCTGATACACAGCACAGTCCCTGGTACACAGCGCAGTCCCTGGTACACAGTACAGTCCCTGGTACACAGTGCAGTCCCTGGTACACAGTACAGTCCCTGGTACATAGTACAGTCCCTGGTACACAGTACAGTCCCTGGTACACAGTGCAGTCCCTGGTACACAGTGCAGTCCCTGGTACACAGTACAGTCGCTGGTACACAGAACAGTCCCTGATACACAGAACAGTCCCTGGTACACAGTGCAGTCCCTGGTACACAGTACAGTCCCTGGTACACAGTACAGTCCCTGGTACACAGAACAGTCCCTGATACACAGACCAGTCCCTGGTACACAGAACAGTCCCTGGTACACAGAACAGTCCCTGATACACAGAACAGTCCCTGATACACAGAACAGTCCCTGGTACACAGTGCAGTCCCTGGTACACAGAACAGTCCCTGGTACACAGAACAGTCCCTGGTACACAGAACAGTCCCTGATACACAGAACAGTCCCTGATACACAGAACAGTCCCTGGTACACAGTGCAGTCCCTGGTACACAGAACAGTCCCTGATACACAGAACAGTCCCTGGTACACAGAACAGTCCCTGGTACACAGAACAGTCCCTGCGACACAGTACAGTCCCTGGTACACAGAACAGTCCCTGGTACACAGAACAGTCCCTGGTACACAGTGCAGTCCCTGGTACACAGTACAGTCCCTGGTACACAGTGCAGTCCCTGGTACACAGTACAGTCCCTGGTACACAGTGCAGTCCCTGGTACACAGTACAGTCCCTGGTACACAGTACAGTCCCTGGTACACAGAACAGTCCCTGATACACAGAGCAGACCCTGGTACACAGGGCAGTCCCTGGTACACAGAACAGTCCCTGGTACACAGAACAGTCCCTGGTACACAGTACAGTCCCTGGTACACAGAACAGTCCCTGATAAACAGAACAGTCCCTGGTACACAGTACAGTCCCTGGTACACAGTACAGTCCCTGGTACACAGTGCAGTCCCTGGTACACAGTACAGTCCCTGGTACACAGAACAGTCCCTGATACACAGACCAGTCCCTGGTACACAGTACAGTCCCTGATAAACAGAACAGTCCCTGGTACACAGTACAGTCCCTGGTACACAGAACAGTCCCTGATACACAGAACAGTCCCTGTTACACAGTGCAGTCCCTGGTACACAGTGCAGTCCCTGGTACACAGAACTGTCCCTGATACACATAACAGTCCCTGGTACACAGTGCAGTCCCTGATACACAGTACAGTCCCTGGTACACAGAACAGTCCCTGATACACAGAACAGTCCCTGGTACACAGTGCAGACCCTGGTACACAGTACAGTCCCTGGTACACAGAACAGTCCCTGGTACACAGAGCAGTCCCTGATACACAGTACAGTCCCTGGTACACAGAGCAGTCCCTGATACACAGAACAATCCCTGGTACACAGTACAGTCCCTGGTACACAGTACAGTCCCTGGTACACAGAACAGTCCCTGATACACAGACCAGTCCATGGTACACAGTACAGTCCCTGGTACACAGAACAGTCCCTGATGCACAGTAGAATCCCTGATACACAGTACAGTCCCTGAGACACAGTACAGTCCCTGACACAGTAGAGTCCCTGGTACACAGTAGAGTCCCTGATACACAGTGCAGTGTCTGGTACACAGTAGAGTCCCTGATACACAGTGCAGTCCCTGGTACACAGTAGAGTCCCTGATACACAGTACAGTCCCTGATACACAGTAAAGTCCCTGATACACAGTAGAGTCCCTGATACACAATACAGTCCCTGGTACACAGAACAGTCCCTGAGACACAGAACAGTCCCTGGTACACAGTACAGTCCCTGGTACACAGTGCAGTCCCTGGTACACAGAACAGTCCCTGATGCACAGTAGAGTCCCTGGTACACAGTAGAGTCCATGATACACAGAACAGTCCCTGATACACAGTGCAGTCCCTGGTACACAGTACAGTCCCTGGTACACAGAACAGTCCCTGATACACAGAACAGTCCCTGATGCACAGTAGAGTCCCTGATACACAGTAGAGTCCCTGATACACAGTAGAGTCCCTGATACACAATATAGTCCTTGGTACACAGTAGAGTCCCTGATACACAGTACAGTCCCTGGTACACAGTACAGTCCCTGATACACAGTGCAGTCCCTGGTACAGAGTAGAATCCCTGATACACAGTACAGTCCCTGATACACAGTACAGTCCCTGACACAGTAGAGTCCCTGGCACACTTGGCTCTGTCATAACCTCACATGGTCTCTCCTATCATTGCTATGCAGACGACAGACAATTAATCTTCTCCTTTCCCCCTTCTGATGACCAGGTGGCGAATCGCATCTCTGCATGTCTGGCAGACATATCAGTGTGGATGACGGATCACCACCTCAAGCTGAACTTCGGCAAGACGGAGCTGCTCTTCCTCCCGGGGAAGGACTGCCCGTTCCATGATCTCGCCATCACGGTTGACAACTCCATTGTGTCCTCCTCCCAGAGCGCTAAGAACCTTGGCGTGATCCTGGACAACAAACTGTCGTTCTCAACTAACATCAAGTGGCCCTTCCTGTAGGTTCATGCTCTACAACATCCGCAGAGTACGACCCTGCCTCACACAGGAAGCGGCGCAGGTCCTAATCCAGGCACTTGTCATCTCCCGTCTGGATTACTGCAACTCGCTGTTGGCTGGGCTCCCTGCCTGTGCCATTAAACCCCTACAACTCATCCAGAACGCCGCAGCCCGTCTAGTGTTCAACCTTCCCAAGTTCTCTCACGTCACCCCGCTCCTCCGCTCTCTCCACTGGCTTCCAGTTGAAGCTCGCATCCGTCCCATGGTGCTTGCCTACGGAGCTGTGAGGGGAACAGTCCTCCAGGCTCTGATCAGGCCCTACACCCAAATAAGGGCACTGCGTTCATCCACCTCTGGCCTGCTCGCCTCCCTACCACTGAGGAAGTACAGTTCCCGCTCAGCTCAGTCAAAACTGTCCTGCTCTGGCTCCCAATGGTGGAACAAACTCCCTCACGACGCCAGGACAGCGGAGTCAATCACCACCTTCCGGAGACACCTGAAACCCCACCTCTTTAAGGAATACCTAGGATAGGATAAAGTAATCCTTCTCACCCCCTCCCCCCTTAAAATATTTAGATGCACTATTGTAAAGTGGTTGTTCCACTGGATGTCATAAGGTGAATGCACCAATTTGTAAGTCGCTCTGGATAAGAGCGTCTGCTAAATGACTTAAATGTAATGTAAATGTACACAGTAGAGTCCCTGATACACAGTGCAGTCCCTGGTACACAGTAGAGTCCCTGATACACAGTACAGTCCCTGATACACAGTAAAGTCCCTGATACACAGTAGAGTCCCTGATACACAGTAGAGTCCCTGATACACAGTACAGTCCCTGATACACAGTACAGTCCCTGGTACACAGTAGAGTCTCTGATACACAATACAGTCCCTGATACACAGTACAATCCCTGATACACAGTAGAGTCCCTGATACACAGTACAGTCCCTGGTACAGAGTAGAATCCCTGATACACAGTACAGTCCCTGATACACAGTACAGTCCCTGACACAGTAGAGTCCCTGGTACACAGTACAGTCCCTGATACACAGTACAGTCCCTGACACAGTAGAGTCCCTGGTACACAGTAGAGTCCCTGATACACAGTGCAGTCCCTGGTACACAGTAGAGTCCCTGATACACAGTATAGTCCCTGATACACAGTAGAGTCCCTGATACACAGTAGAGTCCCTGATACACAGTACAGTCCCTGATACACAGTACAGTCCCTGGTACACAGTAGAGTCTCTGATACACAATACAGTCCCTGATACACAGTACAATCCCTGATACACAGTAGAGTCCCTGATACACAGTACAGTCCCTGGTACACAGTAGAGTCCCTGATACACAGTACAGTCACTCCCTCCTTCCTTTCTTCCTTCCCTCCCTCCCTCCTCCTGTCCCTCCTTCCCTCTTCTCCTACCTGCATATTTTTTGTTGTTTCCTTCTCATTCTCTCCTTCCTTCCTTCCTTCCTTCCTTCCTTCCTTCCTTCCTTCCTTCCTTCCTTCCTTCCTTCCTTCCTTCCCTTCCTTCCTTCCTTCCTTCCTTCCTTCCTTCCTTTCCCTTTCTTTCTTTCCTTTCTTTCCCTCCCTCCTTCTTTCTGTCTTCCCTCCCTCCCTCCCTCCCTCCCTCCCTCCCTCCTCCTGTCCCTCCTTCCCTCTTCTCCTACCTGCATATTTTTTGTTGTTTCCTTCTCATTCTCTCCTTCCTTCCTTCCTTCCTTCCTTCCTTCCTTCCTTCCTTCCTTCCTTTCTTTCTTTCTTTCTTTCTTTCTTTCTTTCTTTCTTTCTCTCTCTCTCCCTCCCTCCCTCCCTCTCCCTCCCTCCCTCCCTCCCTCCCTCCCTCCCTCCCTCCCTCCCTCCCTCCCTTTTTGTTGTTTCCTTCTCAATCTCTCCCTCCCTCCCTCCTCCTTCCTTTCTTTCTTTCTTTCTTTCTTTCTTTCTTTCTTTCTTTCTTTCTTTCTTTCTTTCTTTCTTTCTTTCCCTCCCTCCCTCCCTCCCTCCCTCCCTCCCTCCCTCCCTCCCTCCCTCCCTCCCTCCCTCCCTCCCTCCCTCCCTCCCTCCCTCCCTCCCTCCCTCCCTCCCTCCCTCCTTTCTTTCTTTCTTTCTCTTTCTTTCTTTCTTTCCTCCCTCCCCTCCCTCCCTCCCTCCCTCCCTCCCTCCCTCCCTCCCTCCCTCCCTCCCTCCCCCCTCCCTCCCCTTCCTTCCT
Organism: Oncorhynchus gorbuscha; assembly: GCF_021184085.1. Lineage (NCBI taxonomy): Eukaryota > Metazoa > Chordata > Actinopteri > Salmoniformes > Salmonidae > Oncorhynchus > Oncorhynchus gorbuscha. The sequence goes on from NC_060182.1 coordinate 83,236,636, forward strand.
TCCTTTCTTTCTTTCTTTCTTTCTCCCTCCCTCCCTCCCTCCCTCCATCCCTCCCTCCTTCCTTCCTTCCCTTCCTTCCTTCCTCCCTTCCTTCCTTCCTTCCTTCCTTCCTTCCTTCCTTCCTCTTCCTTCCCCTTTCTTTCTTTCTTTCTTTCTCCCTCCCTCCCTCCCTCCCTCCCTCCCTCCCTCCCTCCTTCCTCCCTCCCTCCCTCCCTCCTTCCTTCCTTCCCTCCTTCCCTCCCTCCCTCCCTCCCTCCCTCCCTCCCTCCCTCCCTCCTTCTTCCTTCCTTTCTTTCTTTCTTTCTTCCCCTCCCTCCCTCCCTCCCTCCCTCCCTCCCTCCCTCCCTCCCTCCCTCCCTCCCTCCCTCCCTCCCTCCCTCCCTCCCTCCCTCCCTCCCTCCTCCCTCCCTCCCTCCCTCCCTCCTTCCCTCGTCTCCTATCTGCATATTTGTTGTTGTTTCCTACTCATTCTCTCCCTTTCTCCTCTCTCTCTCTTCCTCCTTTCAATGGTGTTCATCCACTATATATACTGTCTATATTTTTCATCCTATCTTTGGGTATGTATGTTTACTACAGCCTGTTTTTACAAGGTCATTAACTAAAGAGCCAACATGTTGGGTTAACGTAACGAGACCCCAGGAATCTACAATCTGTTCTCATCAAGTGTAGACTTGTTTAATTAAGACTTTATTCCATCTCTCAGTACGCCACTGCACATTGTTTTTGGCAAGTGTTTGTTTGTGGTTTCATCACCCCAAAGGTTTCAGACGCATGTACAGTAAAGAGAGAGAGGGGAGAGAGAGAGAGAGAGAGAGAGAGAGAGAGAGAGAGAGAGAGAGAGAGAGAGAGAGAGAGAGAGAGAGAGAGAGAGAGAGAGAGAGAGAGAGAGAGAGAGAGAGAGAGAGAGAGTTTCTGTTTCTGTTTCACTTGTTTTGGCAATGTAAACATATGTTTCCCAAGCCAATAAAGCCCCTTAATTGCGAGAGAGAGAGGGAGGGAGAGAGACAGGCAGACAGAGACAGATAGAGAGACACAGAGTCAGGGACAAAGACAGACAAAGATACATTTTTCACATCTACATGGACAGGGAGGTTTTCATGTGTCTGTGTCCTCTACTGGTTGTCCTGGAAGTTACTCTAGGATGTTTTTGTTCCTCGCCAGCTCTGTTTTGAGAAGCCCCACATCCTCCGAGGCAGATCTGATATCGCTGTCTGAGTGGTGGATAACATCTAGGAGCAGTACCTGTACCAAGGTCTTCCCTCCCTGGGGTGGAACTGCCTGCCTGCCAGTGCCGATATCAACATTGAAATATCATTTTGATGGTCATTATTAAGATAACAATCTTGTGCATCTGGCAGCAGATTACATTGATACAACAGTAGACAAAGTCATCCCAAAAGGCACCCTATTCTATACATAGTGCACTATGTTTGACCAGAGCCAATAAGGTGCTGACATTGTGGACAGTTGCACTGGCATGTATTCATTGATCCCAAGGGAAGCCTTGGCACCAAAAAACGTACCTCTGTTTCATAATTTTCCTTCAATTGCAAGAGGCTGAATGTATCTCACCGGAGAAAGCATCCGAATGAGCGAAACAGCGCCCCTCTGCCTCTATATGTGTAGCCCATCTATCTGGAGTATGAATGCAACGGAAGCCGGCGAGCATCTGACCTTACTTGATAAAAAAGGTATAAAATAAAAGGCAATCAGTGTTGAGCTAAACTGAGTGAGCTAAACTGAGTGAGCTAAACTGTGTGAGCTAAACTGAGTGAGCTAAACTGAGTGAGCTAAACTGTGTGAGCTAAACTGAGTGAGCTAAACTGTGTGAGCTAAACTGTGTGAGCTAAACCGAGTGAGCTAAACCAAGTGAGCTAAACCGAGTGAGCTAAACCGTGTGAGCAAAACCGAGTGAGCTAAACCGTGTGAGCTAAACCGAGTGAGCTAAACCGAGTGAGCTAAACCGAGTGAGCTAAACCGTGTGAGCTAAACCGTGTGAGCAAAACCGTGTGAGCTAAACCGAGTGAGCTAAACCGTGTGAGTAAAACCGAGTGAGTAAAACCGAGTGAGTTAAACTGTGTGAGCAAAACTGTGTGAGCTAAACTGAGTGAGCTAAACTGAGTGAGCTAAACTGTGTGAGCAAAACTGAGTGAGCTAAACCGTGTGAGCTAAACCGAGTGAGCTAAACCGAGTGAGCTAAACCGTGTGAGCTAAACCGAGTGAGCTAAACTGAGTGAGCTAAACTGAGTGAGCTAAACTGTGAATGGACCTGGCACATCCCAAAAAAGTGTGAAGGTAGCCAGTCTGGGTTTGGCATCACTCCTATCAAATCGCATTGAGAGCATACATCATTGACAGAAACCATTTGAATTGTTGCTTCTCTAGCTAGCTAAAATTGTCCCTTTCCCAAATTAGCCATGAATGGAGATAGAGATTTGTACTTGTGGTTTTACTTGTGTCTGTACTGGCCAATGATTATAAAGGTGATTCTGATCCAACCATTAATTCATAACATTGTGCCTCTGACCTGAGAGGATTGAAATTCAATATGTAGCTAGATGTAGAAGGCTAATTGTTAACTAACTGGGTAATCGTTGCCCATGAAAGGAAGTTAGGCTAGGGAGCAAGTATTCTAGCCAGGTAGCCTAGGACAACAAAAACTAAAAGCATGTACTGTATGACAGAGTGATCGACCGTTTCGTCAACATGAAAGAGAGGAGGATGGCATTGGTGTTTCTCTACAATTAGGGTGAGTCAACATGTTTTTTCTATTTGCACGAACACGCACGCACGCAAAAACATGCGCACACACGCAGAAGTCAGAACCATGGACAGCCACATCATACTTAGCTTACGTTGATTGGACTAAATTGTTTTCGGTATCTTTTAGTTGTTACTGTATTAGACTAAGCAGAGGTGATTTGATGATGTTAACATGTTAAAGTTGAAATGGTGCTGGAATAATGGAGGCAGCGTCTGTTTTCTTTACGACTTGCGGTAACTCTCCAGGGTTCTAAATCAATAGTTCTTTAGTAGTCCGAAAATGTAGGAACCATTAACTGGATTGACCATGCTGTAGGTCATGTGACCATGCTGTAGGCCATGTGACCATGCTGTAGGCCATGTGACCATGCTGTAGGCCATGTGACCATGCTGTAGGTCATGTGACCATGCTGTAGGTCATGTGACTGTTTGTTACACGCTATATGCTTCTTGGACTCCACCGGACAGATGTTGCTCTCCAGTTTTGTGATGAAACAAAGGCGTGATTGAATTTATTCTGCCACTGTGTCTTTTATTGTCTCGCCCTACAGGCCTATATATCACAGGGTGTTAAGGCATATTAATTAGAAGGTTATAGAGCAAACAACGCAATTATCACAACACAGAAGTTCAGGCTTCCTCTGTGATTTTATCCACACACTGCTACTGGACAGTTGTAGCCTATGTGCGTTCCAAGACATGGAAAAAGCAATAGGATTTGCCTGATTATTCACTTTCTTTTATTTACTGTTTTGTTTGCCTCTCCAGGCTTACGAAGTACCCAGGGTTTTAAATCGACACTTTTAGAAAAAAGGGTTCCAAAAGGGTTTTTCGGCTGTCCCCATAGGAGAACCCTCTTTGGTTCAAGGTAGAACCCTTTTGGGTTCCATTTTAGAACCCTCTGTGGAAAGGGTTCTGAATCTACATGGAACCTAAAATGATTCTACCTGTAACCAAAAGCGTTCTACCCGGAACCAAAAAGGGTTCTTCAAAGAAGTTCTCCTATGGGGACAGCAGAAGAACCATTTTATGTTCTAGATTGCACCTTTTTTTGTATGTGTGTAGTATCTCATCCTGTTTAAAAAATAATGATGGTAAAGGGAAGTCTCCAAATGTTATACAGTATATTCCTACTCAAAGCAACATAGCACCAATTACCAATCTATTCCACATGGAGCAAACATATACCAGCATTAGATATTAAATGGAGTACTGTCTGGTCCAATATAACATTTTCATCAAGAAACCCAGATCACCAAATGGTCTGGGAGTGCCCAGAAGTTAGGGGCGTAGGAGCAACTCTGACATTGGGGGGGGGGACCAAGTTAAGAAAAAGGGACCCGGGGGCAGGCCCCCAGAAATGTTGTTGATGAACAGGTGTAAATGCTAAGGATAAGGACAAATATTAACTTACAAATGGGAAAATTTACAAGGCTAAGGGGGACACTGGGTCATGGCCAGTCATACTGTACTGAATACCAGTGTGACTGTTAATGTGAATATATTCAATTAAACAAATATTTTGTGCTCTTTCTCTGCTACTGTATAATTCATTTCCTAATATATTTAGTTACTACTGCTGCTCTACATACTGTATGCTATGAAATATAACATTATATTTCAAACTTATAATACAGTTATTATACCGTAATAATCACCAGCAACATACACAGTTAAAAACGGTACATTTAAAAAAAGTAAGCATTAAAGGTCAAGCTGAAATTAATCAATCTCCGCTCTACAAACTTATTTAAAAATAATATATCATCATAGCTGTAACGGTTCTCTTGTGGTGAAGGAGAGTCGGACCAAAATGCAGCGTGTAGATTGCGATCCATGTTTAATGAACAAACGTAAACACGAATCAATACAACCACTACAAAACAATAAACGTAACGAAAACCGAAACAGCCTAATACTGGTGCACATACACACAGAACAAGGACATCAAGACATTAAGGACAATCACCCACGAAACACTCAAAGAATATGGCAGCCTAAATATGGTTCCCAATCAGAGACAACGATAAACACCTGCCTCTGATTGAGAACCACTTCAGACAGCCATAGACCTAACTAGAACACCCCACTAAGCTACAATCCCAATACATACACACCACATACAAAAACCCATGCCACACCCTGGCCTGACCAAATAAATGAAGATAAACACAAAATACTTCGACCAGGGCGTGACAATGGCTGCCTCTCACCTGCATGAAATGAACACCTGAAAAACATTTTCTGGACCAGCGTTTCCCAAACTCGGTCCTCTGGACCTCAAGGGGTGTACGTTTTGTTTTTTGCCCTAAGACTACACAGGGGTGTGTGCTCAGCCCCCTCCTGTACTCCCTGTTCACCCATGACTTCATGGCCAGGCACGACTCTAACACCATCATTAAGTTTGCCGACAACACAACAGTGGTAGGCCTGATCACCAGAGACCTGGCTGTGTGGTGCCAGAATAACAACCTCTCCCTCAACGTGATCAAGACAAAGGAGATGATTGTGGACTACAGTAAAAGGAGGGCTGAGCATGCCCCCATTCTCATCGACAGGGCTGTAGTGGAGCAGGTGGAGAGTTTCAAGTTCCTTGCTGTCCACATCACCAACAAACTAACATGGTCCAAGTGGTGGTTTGTGCGGGGGCACAGGTTAGTCAAGGTACCTCATTTACCTCGACTAACATGTGCATCGCACATTGACTCTGTACAGGTACCCCCTGTCTATAGTCTGCAGTTATGCTGCAGTAGTTTATGTGTCGGGGGGCTAGGGTCAGTTTGTTATATCTGGAGTACTTCTCCTGTCTTATCCGGTGTGAATTTAAGTATGCTCTCTCTAATTATCTCTTTCCCTCTTTCTTTCTCTCTCTCGGAGGACCTGAGCCCCAGGAGCATGGCTCAGGACTACCTGGCATGATGACTCCTTGCTGTCCCCAGTCCACCTGGCCGTGCTGCTGCTCCAGCTTCAACTGTTCTGCCTGCGGCTATGGAATCCTGACCTGTTCACCGGACGTGCTACCTGTCCCAGACCTATTATTTGACCATGCTGGTCATTTATGAACATTTGAACATCTTAGCCATGTTCTGTTATAATCTCCACCCGGCACAGCCAGAAGAGGACTGGCCACCCCTCATAGCCTGGTTCCTCTCTAGGTTTCTTCCTAGGTTTTGGCCTTTCTAGGGAGTTTTTCCTAGCCAACGTGCTTCAACACCTGCATTGCTTGCTGTTTGGGGTTTTAGGCTGGGTTTCTGTACAGCACTTTGAGATATCAGCTGATGTACGAAGGGCTATATAAATTTGATACATTTGATTTGATTTGTACAGGTACCACCTGTATATAGTCTCCACATTGACTCTGTACCGATACCCCTTGTATGTAGCCTCCATATTGACTCAGTATAGCTACCCCCTGTATATAGTCTCGCTACTGTTATTTTACTGCTGCTCAATTGTTATTTAAATTTTTATTTAACACTTATTTTTCTTAAAACTACATTGCTGGTTAAGGACTTGTAAGTAAGTATTTCACTGAAAGGTGAAATGTTGTATTCGGCGCATGTGACAAAATAACATTTGATTTGATCATGTAGTTGTGTTCACACTATGACAGATCATCAGTCTATAACTCTAGGAGCTTGTAGAGGCACTTCTCCCTTTCTGCCTGTTTGTTTGTCTGTGGGTTTCATCATGGCTGCCTATATCTTGCTTGAAGTTCACACATGCAATGAACTCACCATGAGGAGCCAAAGTGGCTCTCGGGTCTGCGTACCCACATCCATACCTACACATTCAGAGACAGCCCTGGCATTTTGGGGACCTTAAGTTCATTTTTTGTTGGTAACCCAAACCCCCACCACCACGTGCGAGCAAAACATTTTAGTAGCCCTCTTCTTGACAGTGGAACATTTTTGTGGGGAGGAGAGAAAAATGTGCAGTTTACAGCTAATTTCCTGCATTTCTACACATTTTGAAGTTGTGCAGTTTACAGCTAATTTCCTGCATTTCTACACATTTTGCCATGGGGAGGAGAGAAAAATGTGCAGTTTACAGCTAATTTCCTGCATTTCTACACATTTTGCCATGGGGAGGAAAGAAAAATGTGCAGTTTACAGCTAATTTCCTGCATTTCTACACATTTTGCCATGGGGAGGAAAGAAAAATGTGCAGTTTACAGCTAATTTCCTGCATTTCTACACATTTTGCCATGGGGAGGAAAGAAAAATGTGCAGTTTACAGCTAATTTCCTGCATTTCTACACATTTTGCCATGGGGAGGAAAGAAAAATGTGCAGTTTACAGCTAATTTCCTGCATTTCTACACATTTTGCCATGGGGAGGAAAAAAAAATGTGCAGTTTACAGCTAATTTCCTGCATTTCTAAACATTTTGCCATGGGGAGGAGAGAAAAATTTGCAGTTTACAGCTAATTTCCTGCATTTCTACACATTTTGCCATGGGGAGGAAAGAAAAATGTGCAGTTTACAGCTAATTTCCTGCATTTCTACACATTTTGCCATGGGGAGGAAAGAAAAATGTGCAGTTTACAGCTAATTTCCTGCATTTCTACACATTTTGCCATGGGGAGGAAAGAAAAATGTGCAGTTTACAGCTAATTTCCTGCATTTCTACACATTTTGCCATGGGGAGGAAGAAAAATGTGCAGTTTACAGCTAATTTCCTGCATTTCTACACATTTTGCCATGGGGAGGAAAGAAAAATGTGCAGTTTACAGCTAATTTCCTGCATTTCTACACATTTTGCCATGGGGAGGAAAGAAAAATGTGCAGTTTACAGCTAATTTCCTGCATTTCTACACATTTTGCCATGGGGAGGAAAGAAAAATGTGCAGTTTACAGCTAATTTCCTGCATTTCTACACATTTTGCCATGGGGAGGAAAGAAAAATGTGCAGTTTACAGCTAATTTCCTGCATTTCTACACATTTTGCCATGGGGAGGAAAGAAAAATGTGCAGTTTACAGCTAATTTCCTGCATTTCTACACATTTTGCCATGGGGAGGAAAGAAAAATGTGCAGTTTACAGCTAATTTCCTGCATTTCTACACATTTTGCCATGGGAATGAGAGAAAAATGTGCAGTTTACAGCTAATTTCCTGCATTTCTAAACATTTTGCCATGGGGAGGAGAGAAAAATGTGCATTTTACAGCTAATTTCCTGCATTTCTACACATTTTGCCATGGGGAGGAGAGAAACATGTGCAGTTTACAGCTAATTTCCTGCATTTCTAAACATTTTGCCATGGGGAGGAGAGAAAAATGTGCATTTTACAGCTAATTTCCTGCATTTCTACACATTTTGCCATGGGGAGGAGAGAAACATGTGCAGTTTACAGCTAATTTCCTGCATTTGTACACATTTTGCCATGGGGAGGAGAGAAAAATATGCAGTTTACAGCTAATTTCCTGCATTTCTACAAATGTTGCCATGGGGAGGAAAGAAAAATGTGCAGTTTACAGCTAATTTCCTGCATTTCTACACATTTTGCCATGGGGAGGAAATAAAAAATGTGCAGTTTACAGCTAATTTCCTGCATTTCTACACATTTTGCCATGGGGAGGAGAGAAAAATGTGCAGTTTACAGCTAATTTCCTGCATTTCTAAACATTTTGTCATAGGGTGGAAAGAAATGTTGGCAGTTTTTAATATGATATCTGAGTGAGAGTGACTAACAAAATCATTGGGGGCCCTGCAGTCGGTAGTTTGACCATGATTACTTCAAGTTTTAGATAGCTGGCCACATTCTTAGAAAAAATTGCTATCTAGAACTTTAATGGGTCCCCATAGCAAAACCCTTTGAATAACCCTTTTGCAGGTAGAACCATTTTTGTTCCATGTAGAACCCTTTTGGGTCCAGGTGGAACCCCTCTCTACAGTAAGTTGAGACCTCGACTGAGTGCCTTTTTAGAGGGGGGTGGGGACGACAGCCACAACATACAGGCAGAGAAGGATTTATTTTCCTAACAGCAGCCAAGAGAATGGTAGCTTTATGATGGCAAGCCCCACACACTCCTCACACATCAGCAATGGATTTCCTCATTCATGGACACAGCTCAACTGGAACAATCAATCTCTCGACTGCATCGCTCATCTGACAAATCAGACAATATTAACATATGGAGTACAACACTTGACAGTTTCACGTCACTACTTTGATATATGCACTAGAGTAAGCATGTCCTGTGGGTGTGAAAGGTTGTGGAGATAAATGTGTAGTTGTGTAATGTCTGTTGGTTGGTATTTGTATCCTTAATAAATGTATAGTATAAACAATAAGATGATATGATAACAATAGCTATTATAATGACATCTATTCCAGATGACTGCTCTGGGCTGACTGTTACCAGGCATGTCACGTCATAAAATCACCTGCATGTGTGGATGTTTGCAGGTTCTTTGTCGGGAACTCACCTGCGTCATACGGATGTGGTTGTTTGCAGGTCTTGTGACAGAGACCACAGAAGATCTCAACAGTCTCTGATAGCTGCAGAGTCGATGAAGCTGTTAAAGTCACCACAGAGGCCGTTGTTTTCTGGCACATAAGCTGTTGCCGTGACGCCGTCGTCCTGAGGTGTTGATTGACTTGCTAAGAAATGTCAGGTAGAAAAGGACAGAGACTTGGAGAGGAAGATGAAGAGAGAAACAAAGCTAAACACAAGCTGCATCCCAAATGACATCCTATTCCCTGTATAGTACATTAGTATGTCACTAGTCAAAAGTAGTGCACTATATAGGGGATAGGGTGCCAACTGGGACACAGCGAAGTTGAAGAGGGAAACAAAGCTAAACATGAGTTGTTCATTAAAGAGGTAACAGTACAATGACACACTGTAGTTCTCATCTACAACTGTTTTCCGTTCCATAGAGAATGTGAGTTTTGGTGCGAAATCTAACATGAAGGATTTGGAACTGCTAAGATGTTGCTGAAACTTCCTGCTTAACGCAACACAACATACAACACGAAGTCACATCAGCACTTCTTACTTTTCTTATTCACTGGTTTGTTAAATCTCTGTTCCTAATCATTGACGTGTGAAATTGTAGTGTCGCTCAACTTTATAGTTGCTAGTTCAAGCACAGTTCATTTGCTTCTTTTAAAACCCAATGAAATTATTAAGAAGATGTATACAAAATCGTCCTAAATGCGTAAGGATTTTAAATTCTTGTGCCTCCATAGAATTACATTATAGTTACAAGGGTATGAACTGCATGAAATTTGTTCCTGCAATTCGCTCACTCAACCCTATTAGCTGGCTGGGTAATGGAAACCCATTCACTATGCACCAGCATCTCCCAAAATCGCTCTTAATACATGTTAACACACAATAGAGAAGCAGTAGTCGATAATAGCCTCATTAATAATGTAAATACATGTTAGGACGCTTGTTTGGTCATTGCCATGCTACAAGGTCTCCATTTTAACAGCGAATGCTCTCCGCTCCTACAGATTAATCTCAAATGCATTTCAATAAGCTTGGATGTAAATAATGTCACTATTCTGTCTCTTCCTGTGGTTGTGAAAAAATAAAAGAAAAAAATTTTTAAAAGAGAGAACGAGTGTTAGGTTATTTGAATATCATTGATATCGGATATGGCTTTAAAATTGCTTAAAGAGATACTTCGGGATTTTGGCAACAAAGCCCTTTATCTTCTTCCCCAGAGTCAGATGAACTCCTGGATACCATGTTAATGTCTCTGTGTCCAGTATGAAGGAAGTTAGAGGTAGTTTCACGAGCCAATGCTAACTAGCTTTAGTGCACCGAATGGAAGTCTATGGTATCTACTAACATGATGGTAGTTACCACATATAATTCCAGTCATTGCGTTAACACTAGTTAGGAATTGCGCTAATGCTAGCTAGCAACTTCCTTCAAACTGCACACAGAGACATACAAATGGTAGTCACGAGTTCATCTGGGGGAAGTACAGTTGAAGTCGGAAGTTTACATACACCTTAGCAAATACATTTAAACTCAGTTTTTCACAATTCCTGACATTTGATCAGAGTAAAAATTCCATGTCTTGGGGCAGTTAGGATCACCACTTTATTTTAAGAATGTGAAAGGTCAGAATAATAGAAGAGTGAATTATTTATTTCAGCTTTTATTTCTTTCAACACATTCCCAGTTGGTCAGAAGTTTACATACATTAAATTAGTATTTGGTAGCATTGCCGTCAAATTGTTTAACTTAGGTCAAATGTTTCGGGTAGCCTTCCACAAGCTTCCCACAATAAGTTGGGTGAATTTTGGCCCATTCCTCCTGACAGAGCTGGTGTAAATGAGTCAGGTTTTAGGCCTCCTTGCTCGCACACGCTTTTTCAGTTCTGGCCACAAATGTTCTATACGATTGAGGTCAGGGCTTTGCAATGGCCACTCCAATACCTAGACTTTGTTGTCCTTCAGAAATTTTGCCACAACTTTGGAAGTATGCATGGAGTCATTGTCCATTTAAATTACTCATTTGCGACCATGCTTTAACTTCCTGACTGATGTCTTGATATGTTGCTTCAATATATCCACATAATTTCCCCCCCTCAGGATGCCATCTATTTTGTGAAGTGCACCAGTTCCTCCTGCAGCAAAGCACCCCCAAAACATGGTGCTGCCACCCCCGTGCTTCACGATTAGGATGGTTTTCTTTGGCTTGCAAGCCTCCCCCTTTTTCCTCCAACCATAATGATGGCCATTATGGCCAAACAGTTCTATTTTTGTGTCATCAGACCAGAGGACATTTCTCCAAAATGTACGATCTTTGTCCCGATGTTCATTTGCAAACCGTAGTCTGGCTTTTTTATGGCAGTTTTGGAGCAGTGACTTCTTCCTTGCTGAACGGCCTTTCAGGTTATGTTGATATAGGACTTGTTTTACTGTGGATATAGATACTTTGTACCTGTTTTCTCAAGCATCTTCACAAGGTCCTTTGCTGTTGTTCTGGGATTGATTTGCACTTTTCGCACCAATGTACGTTCATCTGTAGGAGACAGAACGTGTCAACTTCCTGAGCGGTATGACGGCTGTGTGGTCCCATGGTGTTTATACTTGCGTACTATTGTTTGTACAGATGAACGTGGTACCTTCAGGCATTTGGAAATTGCTCCCAAGGATGAACTTGTGGAGGTCTACAATTTGTTTTCAGAGTTTTTGGCTGATTTCTTTTGATTTTCTAATGATGTCAAGCAAAGAGGCACTGAGTTTGAAGGTAGGCCTTGAAATATATCCACAGGTACACCTCCAATTGACTCAAATGATGTCAATTAGCCTATCAGAAGCTTCTAAAGCCATGACATTGTTTTCTGGAATTTTCCAAGCTGTTTAAAGGCACAGTCAACTTAGTTGTATGTAAATTTCTGACCCACTGGAATTGTGATACAGTGAATTATAAGTGAAATAATCTGTCTGTAAACAATTGTTGGAAAAATGACTTTTGTGGAGTGGTTGAGAAAAACAAGTTGTAATGACTCCAACCTAGGTGTATGTAAACTTCCGACTTCAACTGTATATAAAAGGCTTCATTGTGAAAATCGTGAAGTAAATACACCTTATGGAGGGCTTGAAGTAAATACACCTTATGGAGGTCTTGAAGTAAATACACCTTATGGAGGGCTTGAAGTAAATACACCTTATGGAGGTCTTGAAGTAAATACTCCTTATGGAGGTCTTGAAGTAAATACACCTTATGGAGGGCTAGAAGTAAATACACCTTATGGAGGGCTAGACGCAAATACACCTTATGGAGGTCTTGAAGTAAATACACCTTATGGAGGTCTTGAAGTAAATACACCTTATGGAGGGCTAGAAGTAAATATACCTTATGGAGGGCCTGAAGTAAATACACCCTATGGAGGTTTTGAAGTAAATACTCCTTATGGAGGGCTAGAAGTAAATACACCTTATGGAGGGCTAGAAGTAAATACACCTTATGGAGGTCTTGAAGTAAATACACCTTATGGATGTCTTGAAGTAAATATACCTTATGGAGGGCTTGAAGGAAATACACCTTATGGAGGGCTTGAAGTAAATACACCTTATGGAGGGCTAGAAGTAAATATACCTTATGGAGGGCTAGAAGTAAATACACCTTATGGAGGGCTAGAAGTAAATATACCTTATGGAGGGCTTGAAGTAAATACACCTTATGGAGGTCTTGAAGTAAATACACCTTATGGAGGTCTTGAAGTAAATACACCTTATGGAGGGCTAGAAGTAAATACACCTTATGGAGGGCTTGAAGTAAATACTCCTTATGGAAGGCTTGAAGTAAATACACCTTATGGAGGGCTTGAAGTAAATATACCTTATGGAGGGCTTGAAGTAAATACACCTTATGGAGGTCTTGAAGTAAATACACCTTATGGAGGTCTTGAAGTAAATACACCTTATGGAGGGCTAGAAGTAAATACACCTTATGGAGGGCTAGAAATAAATACACCTTATGGAGGGCTAGAAGTAAATACACCTTATGGAGGTCTTGAAGTAAATACACCTTATGGAGGTCTTGAAGTAAATACACCTTATGGAGGGCTAGAAGTAAATACACCTTATGGAGGTCTTGAAGTAAATACACCTTATGGAGGTCTTGAAGTAAATACACCTTATGGAGGTCTTGAAGTAAATACACCTTATGGAGGGCTAGAAGTAAATACACCTTATGGAGGGCTAGAAGTAAATACACCTTATGGAGGGCTAGAAGTAAATACACCTTTGGAGGGCTAGAAATAAATACACCTTATGGAGGGCTAGAAGTAAATACACCTTATGGAGGTCTTGAAGTAAATACACCTTATGGAGGTCTTGAAGTAAATACACCTTATGGAGGTCTTGAAGTAAATACACCTTATGGAGGGCTAGAAGTAAATACACCTTATGGAGGGCTAGAAGTAAATACTCCTTATGGAGGGCTAGAAGTAAATACACCTTATGGAGGGCTAGAAGTAAATACACCTTATGGAGGGCTTGAAGTAAATACACCTTATGGAGGGCTTGAAGTAAATACACCTTATGGAGGGCTAGAAGTAAATACACCTTATGGAGGTCTTGAAGTAAATACACCTTATGGAGGGCTTGAAGTAAATACACCTTATGGAGGGCTAGAAGTAAATACACCTTATGGAGGGCTTGAAGTAAATACACCTTATGGAGGTCTTGAAGTAAATACACCTTATGGAGGGCTAGAAGTAAATACACCTTATGGAGGGCTTGAAGTAAATACACCTTATGGAGGGCTTGAAGTAAATACACCTTATGGAGGGCTAGAAGTAAATACACCTTATGGAGGTCTTGAAGTAAATACACCTTATGGAGGGCTTGAAGTAAATACACCTTATGGAGGGCTAGAAGTAAATACACCTTATGGAGTGCTTGAAGTAAATACACCTTATGGAGGGCTTGAAGTAATTCACGGATAAAGCAATTATTCCCCCAGGAGTATCCCACCTTCATTCTACAGTCATTATAATACTTAATGGACTCCTGCATTTGTAAGGTGCAAATCGGTAACCTTTTCATGACAACACATATCTTTCTGTTAGCGTGTTGTTTGTGTTCAACTATACACTAAGGGTACACAGGTCTTTCTTAAAACATGTGGATATCCATGTTTAACACATTCATCATATCTATATAGAATACAGGGGTATTTAGGAAGTGATAGAGATGTGGTATTTACAGTATGTTACGAAGGAATGGGACATTAATGACTTGTAATGATTTTAAGTTGTGGTCAGGTGTAACGTGTGTGTGTGTGTGTGTGTGTGTGTGTGTGTGTGTGTGTGTGTGTGTGTGTGTGTGTGTGTGTTTGTGTTGTGTGTGTGTGTGTGTGTGTGTGTGTGTGTGTGTGTGTGTGTGTGTGTGTGTGTGTGTGTGTGTGTGTGTGTGTGTGTGTGTGTGCGTGTGTGTGTGTGTGACGAAGGGTGGAGATAGGGCTGTTGTCCATAAGGTTCTCCATATGAACCTTTATTTGTATGTGTGTGTGTTTGTGTGTATGTGTGTGTGCGTGTGTGTGTGCATGTGTGCGTGTGTGTGTACGTGTGTGTTTGTGCATGCTCTCGTGTGATAAAAGAGTAGATCAGCCTCCTTGGAACATTCTGACAGATGGACATAGGGGGTTGCAGATAGAAGGAGAGAGAGAAAGAAGGAGGGGATGGGGTGACAGGGATGGGGTATAGGGACGGGGGGACAGGAATGGGGACGGGGACGAGGGGACAGAGATGGAGTGACAGGAACGGGGATGGGGGACAGGAATGGGGACGGGGGGACAGGGACGGGGATGAGGGGACATGGACGGGGGACGGGGACAGAGGGACGGGGGTACAGGGACGAGGGGACAGGAACGGGGACGGGGACGGGGGTCAGGAACGGGGGGACAGGGACGGGGGATGGAAACCGGGGGATGGGGGGACAGGGACGGGGATGGGGGACAGGAACGGGGACGGGGGGAAAGGGACAGGGATGGGGGACAGGGACGGGACGGGGGGACAGGGACGGGGGGACAGGAACGGGGATGGGGGACAGGAACGGGGATGGGGGACAGGGACGGGGACGGGGGGACAGGGACGGGGGACAGGGACGGGGACGGGGGGACAGGAATGGGGACGGGGGACAGGGACGGGGGACAGGAACGGGATGGGGGACAGGAACGGGACGGGGGGACAGGGACGGGACGGGGGACAGGGACGGGGGACGGGGACAGGGGGACGGGGGTACAGGGACGGGGACGAGGGGACATGGACGGGGACAGGGGGACAGGGGTACAGGGATGAGGGGACGGGGACGGGGGTACAGGGACGGGGGGACAGGGACGGGGGGACAGGGGGACGAGGATGGGGGGCTTTAGCACTAATTGCCCTCTTACCGGGTTTGTGTGGTGCTCTTGTCCTCAGGTTCAGTCTAATTAGTGGGCTTTAAGTGCGATCACCGGGCATCTGGCCACTTCCTCCACCATTGAGGCTCCAAACAGCACCAGGACTAGGGGAGACAATGATAGCCAATTATCCCCTTTTTTCACAAAGAGGGGTCCTTAGGGTTGTAAACATTAACGTGGATGATGGAGGGAGGGATGGAGGGATGGAGGGAGGGGGCAGTGTTTGCTGGAGCAGTCCAGGTTGGTTGGGTGCCAGGCAGGGGTTGGGCTTAGGGAGGATGGTGGGGAGGCTTAATGCTGGAGCTAGACAGCATCAGAGGAGCGAGCACGGGGAGTCGCGTGTGTTATTAAGGTTTCAGTCTTAGTATGGACAGAAAGGCCGGAGGAAAGAGACTGCTGTGAATTAGCATGCAATATGGTTCAGACATTATGGTGCATAAAATTGCTCTCTATGTATGGTTTGGGTATTCATTGTATGTACACAAGTTAAACATACCATTTGCAGGAAGGACCAAGGAATTATGTACAGAATGTGTCTGTGATAAGTTAATAAACCTAGCTAGCTGAACCCCTCCCCAACAGCCAATGAAATTGCAGGGCGCCAAATACAAATCAACAGAAATCTCATAAATCAAATTTCTCAAACATACAAGTATTAGGCACCATTTTAAAGATACAATACTGGTTAATTCAGCCACAGCGTCTGATTTAAAAAATGCTTTACCACGAAAGCCCCACACAAACGATTATGTTAGGTCACCACCAAGCCACAGAAAAACCCAGCCATTTTTACAGCCAAAGAGAGGAGTCACAAAAACCACAAATAGAGATCAAATTAATCACTAATCTTTGATGATCTTCATCAGATGACACTCGTAGGACTTCATGTTACACAATACATGTATGTTTGGTTCAATAAAGTGCATATTTATATCAAAAAATCTAATTTTACATTGGCATGTTACGTTCAGTAGTTCTAAAACATGCGGTGATTGTGCAGGGAGCCACATGAATTCACAGAACTAGTCATTATAGATGTTGATGAAAATTCAAGTGTTATGCATGGAATATTAGATACACTTCTCCTTAATACAACCGCTGTGTCAGATTCAAAAATAACTTTACGGGAAAAGCATAATCTGAGTACGGCGCTCAGAGCCCAAACCAGCTAAAATAAATATCCACCATGTTGCGCAGTCAACATTAGTCAGAAATAGCATTATAAATATTCACTTATCTGTGATGATCTTCATCAGAATGCACTCCCAGAAATAGCAGTTCCACAATAAATGTGTTCAGGTCCAGTCGGACGAAAAGTTCAAAATGTTATATTACAGGTCGAATAAACTTGTCAAACTAAGTATAGAATCAATCTTTAGGATGTTTTTATCATAAATGTTCAATAACGTTCCAACCGGAGAATTCCATTGTCTGTAGAAAAGCAATGGAACGCTGGTCGCTCTCATGTGAAATGCACGTGACCAGTGCATGGCTCTCTGCCAGACCACTGAGCTCTCATCCGGTCCCACTCCACAGTTGAAGCTGAAACAACGTTCTAAAGACGGTTGACATCTAGTGGAAGCCTTAGGAAGTGCAACATAACCCATATCCCACTGTGAATGTGATAGGGGCTGAGTTCAAGAACTACAAACCTCAGATTTCCCACTTCCTGTTTGGATTTTTTCTCAGGTTTTTGCCTGCCATTTGAGTTCCGTTGTACTCACAGACATCATTCAAACAGTTTTAGAAACTGCAGAGTGTTTTCTATCCAATACTAATAATAATCTGCATATATTAGTATCTGGGACTGAGTAGGAGGCAGTTCACTCTGGGCACGCTGTTCATCCAAAAGTGAAAATGCTGCCCCCTATCCCAAAAAAGTTTTAAGAAACCTTCGTAAAATCTTTGTGACCTTGAATGGGAAAGTAAACTCTGTATTATTTCTTCAGCATTACCACACAAAACATGGCCACCAAGAATCTACAATGGTGGCCCAAACGTTTATAAGAACAAAGAAACTTGAGAGAGAAGAATTCTCCGAAACTTCTCTCTCTACTTCTCTCACCCTGTCCCCTTCTCTCTCTCTATCATCCCTCTCCTTCTTTCTCTTTCATTGTTTAGGGTTCATCATTCAGCAGGCAGGCTGGGAGCGATAATCTTTTTATTTTAATTTTAATCATGATCAAGGCCCTGTGTTTGCTTATGTAATACACTGGAAACTGTTAATCTGGTTTAAAGGTGCCCTTCATCCTGGGCCATCTCTGACAACAAAAAGAAAGTAGTGTTACTGTCATGGCGACAGACCTGGCAGTGATTAACAACACAGATCTCACTCCCGTCTGATAGCAGGGTCATTTCACGAAAAGAGTGCGTTTTCTAAGACCTTTTTATATTTTAAGTAGAAATTGTACACCAATATTGCATTTTAAATGCCTGTTATATTAAATTAAATGCCCTTTAATATAGACCACATTGATAATTCAATAAATCAGATTGTTAATATGAATAAAGGCTTGCTAAAGTGCTAAAATCCCAGCCTGATCACCCATGACACAAGTCAGTATTTGACGTCCATCCATATCTGTGGATGTTTGGGAGATGATGTGGAAACCGGCCACTAGGAGCAACAGCAACATCTAATAGTCAAAACAGTGTAAAAGAAGCAGGTGAGTGAGCTGGTTCTACTCTTTTTGGCAATTTTCTGGTGTTTTGTGGAAAACCCTGTTACGGTCAACCCTGTTACGGTCAACCCTGTTATGGTCAACCCTGTTACGGTCAACCCTGTTACGGTCAACCCTGTTACAATTACGTTTGTTTTGATCAAGTTACACTTCTCAAAAAGGCACCAAATTGGTGGAATGACATAGCAGCAGAGTTATTTAATTTGTTAGGTACAGACACACACATGCTAACATTTTCCAACCACTTTTCTTCCCTTACACAAGCTATATCCGATTCCCACCCACAACACCAATGGAAGATGTTATAGAAAATGTTATACAGCCAACGTTGTCTACCTTGTTTGTTTATGGTCCTGCTGCAACAACATGGGGTGAAAGCGGTGGTGGAAAACGACCCAACTGTCATACTTGAGTAAAAGTAAAGATATCTTAATCGAAAATGACTCAAGTAAAAGTGAAAGTCACCCAGTAAAACATTACTTGAGTAAAACTCTAGAAGTATTTGGTTTTAAATATACTGAAGTTCCAAAAGTCAATGGAATTGCTAAAAAAGTTGAAATACTTTCCAATTCCATAGATGAAGAAAAACAGATACCAAAATGTTCTTGTTTTTTTATTTACTCATAGCCAGGCTCACACTCCAACACTCAGACATAATTTACAAAATAAGGATTTGTGTTTAGTGGGTCCACCAGATCAGAGAACGTAAATGTTCTCTTGGTAAGTGTGTGAATTGGACCATTTTCCTGTCCTGCTAAGCATTCAAAATGTAACGACTACTTTTGGGTGTCAAGGATATTATATGGAGTAAAAAGTACATCATTATCTTTTGGAAAAGTAAAAGTTTAAAAAAATATCAATAGTAAAGTAAAGTACAGATACTGCAAAAAACTACTTTAGTAGTACTTTAAAGTGTTTTTATTTAAGTATTTTACACCACTGGGTACAAGGTGGTTAATTAATATACTGTATGAGTGGAGCTGGCTGTGTGTGTGTGTGTGTGTGTGTGTGTGTGTGTGTGTGTGTGTGTGTGTGTGTGTGTGTGTGTGTGTGTGTGTGTGTGTGTGTGTGTGTGTGTGTGTGTGTGTGTGTGTGTGTGTGTGTGTGTGTGTGTGTGTGTGTGTGTGAGCAGAGTGGGCAGTGCATGGAGGGCCTGGGGGTCAGTGGGGTGTGGGGGAGCTGGATGAGTCATGGGACAGCTAAGACTGACATATCAGACCTGACTAACTTGCTTAATAGCGCAGAGTGTGATGTGTGGGCTTGAGAAAGGGAGTGTGTGTGAGAGCGGGAGTGTAAGAGAGAGGGGGAGTGTGTGAAAGAGTGATAGATAGGGAGTGTGAGAGAGAGGGAGGGAGTGTAAAGAGAGGGAGAGAGTGTGAGAGAGAGGGAGTTTGAGAGAGAGGGAGAGAGTGGAGAGAGAGGGATTGAGTGGAGATAGAGGGAGGGAGTGTGTGAATAGAGAAAAGGAGAGTGTGAGAAAGAGGGAGTGGAGAGAGAGCGGGAGTGTGTGAAATAGAGGGAGTGTTTGAGAGACAGAGAGAGTGTTTGAGAGAGAGGGAGTGTGAGAGTGTCCTGACCTCTCCTGTCTCAGCCTCCAGTATTTATGCTGCAATAGTTTGTGTCAGGGGGCTAGGGTCAGTCTGTTAAATCTGGAGTATTTCTCCTGTTTTATCCGGTGTCCTGTGTGAATTTAAGTATGCTCTCGCTAACTCTCTTTTTCTCTTTCTTTCTTTCTTTCTTTCTTTCTTTCTTTCTTTCTTTCTTTCTTTCTTTCTTTCTTT
Organism: Oncorhynchus gorbuscha; assembly: GCF_021184085.1. Taxonomy (NCBI): domain Eukaryota; kingdom Metazoa; phylum Chordata; class Actinopteri; order Salmoniformes; family Salmonidae; genus Oncorhynchus; species Oncorhynchus gorbuscha. The sequence continues at coordinate 83,256,740 of NC_060182.1, forward strand.
CTTTCTTTCTTTCTTTCTTTCTTTCTTTCTTTCTTTCTTTCTTTCTTTCTTTCTCTTGGAGGACCTGAGCCCTAGGACCATGCCTCAGGACTACCTGGCCTGGTGACTCCTTGCTGCCCACAGTCCACCTGGTCATGCTGCTGCTCCAGTTTCAACTGTTCTGCCTGCGGTTATGGGACCCTGACCTTTTCACTGGACGTGCTACCTGTCCCAGACCTGCCGTTTTCAACTCTCTAGAGACAGAAGGAGCGGTAGAGATACTCTGAATGATCGGCTATGAAAAGCAAAACTGACATTTACTCCTGAGGTGCTGACCTGTTGCACCCTCGACAACCACTGTGATGATTATTGTTTGATCCTACTGGTCGTCTATGAACATTTGAACATCTTGACCATGTTCTGTTATAATCTCCACCCAGCACAGCGAGAAGATGACTGGCCACTACCTCATAGCCTGGGTCCTCTCTAGGTGTCTTCCTAGGTTCTGGCCTTTCTAGGGAGTTTTTCCTAGCCACTGTGCTTCTACACCTGCATTACTTATTGTTTGGGGTTTAGGCTGGGTTTCTGTACAGCACTTTGTGACATCAGCTGATGGAAGAAGGGCTTTATAAATACATTTGATTGATTGTGTGATAGAGAGAGGGAGAGTGTGAGAGAGAGGAGTGGAGAGAAAGAGGGGGAGTGTGTGAGAGAGAGTGAGAGAGAGAGGAGAGAGGCAGTGTGTGAGAGAGAGGGAGTGTTTGAGAGAGGGTGTGTGAGAGAGAGAGGGGAGAGAGAGAGAGAGAGAGAGAGAGAGAGAGAGAGAGAGAGTGGAGAGAGAGAGAGAGGCAGTGTGTGAGTGTGAGAGAGAGGGAGTGAGTGAGAGAGGGAGTGTGTGAGCGAGAGGGAGTGTGAGAGAGTGGAGAGAGAGAGAGAGAGGCAGTGTGTGAGTGTGAGAGAGAGGGAGTGAGTGAAAGAGGGAGTGTGTGAGCGAGAGGGAGTGTGAGAGCGAGAGGGAGTGAGTGAGAGAGGGAGTGAGTGAGAGAGGGAGTGTGTGAGCGAGAGGGAGTGTGAGAGAGAGTGGAGAGAGAGAGAGAGAGGCAGTGTGTGAGTGTGAGCGAGAGGGAGTGAGTGAGAGAGGGAGTGTGTGAGCGAGAGGGAGTGTGAGAGAGAGAGAGGAGAGAGAGAGAGAGAGAGAGAGAGAGAGAGAGAGAGAGAGAGAGAGAGAGAGAGAGAGAGAGAGAGAGAGAGAGAGAGAGAGTGGAGAGAGAGAGAGATAGAGGCAGTGTGTGAGTGTGAGAGAGAGGGAGTGAGTGAGTGAGAGAGGGAGTGTGTGAGCGAGAGGGAGTGTGAGCGAGAGGGAGTGTGAGAGAGAGAGGGAGTGTGAGAGAGAGTGTGAGAGAGAGGGAGTGTGAGCAAGAGGGAGTGTGAGAGAGAGAGGGAGTGTGAGAGAGAGGGAGAGTGTGAGAGAGAGGGAGTGTGAGAGAGAGAGGGAGTGTGAGAGAGAGAGGGAGTGTGAGAGAGAGTGTGAGAGAGAGGGAGTGTGAGCGAGAGGGAGTGTGAGAGAGAGAGGGAGTGTGAGAGAGAGGGAGAGTGTGAGAGAGAGGGAGTGTGAGAGAGAGAGGGAGTGTGAGAGAGAGGGAGTGTGAGAGAGAGAGGGAGTGTGAGAGAGAGAGGGAGTGTGAGTGAGAGAGGGAGTGTGAGAGAGAGAGGGAGTGTGAGAGAGAGAGGGAGTGTGTGAGCGAGAGGGAGTGTGTGAGCGAGAGGGAGTGTGAGAGAGAGAGGGAGTGTGAGAGAGACACTGGAGATGAGAACCTTTGATGTCATTCAGAGGAGAGAAACATTTTTTTTAAAGATACAAAGAAAGAGAGTGAGAGAAGCCAGGCTAAGAGTCAGCAGGGTTGTCATGGTAACCAGGGTTTTGTCACAAATCGTACCCTATTCCCTTACAGTGAATAGAGTGCCATTAGAGACGCAAACCAGGATGTAGGGATAGACAGAATTACAATTTCCCAAGGAGGACACAAGGTTTTATTTAATGAATGAGTCACTGAATCATCTCCAAATTGTACAACTCCAAGCACAGCAACAGTCAGTCAGTCATGCACTCTGAGGGCCTGGAGCACCTGAACCCTGCAGGTTGGATTCCTTCCGACACGACACCTGTTGGAGCAGGTGAACCCTGCAGGTTGGATTCCTTCCGACACGACACCTGTTGGAGCAGGTGAACCCTGCAGGTTGGATTCCTTCCGACACGACACCTGTTGGAGCAGGTGAACCCTGCAGGTTGGATTCCTTCCGACACGACACCTGTTGGAGCAGGTGAACCCTGCAGGTTGGATTCCTTCCGACACGACACCTGTCGGAGCAGGAGAACCCTGCAGGTTGGATTCCTTCCGACACGACACCTGTTGGAGCAGGTGAACCCTGCAGGTTGGATTCCTTCTGACACGACACCTGTTGGAGCAGGTTAACCCTGCAGGTTGGATTCCTTCAGACACGACACCTGTTGGAGCAGGTGAACCCTGCAGGTTGGATTCCTTCCGACACGACACCTGTTGGAGCAGGTGAACCCTGCAGGTTGGATTCCTTCTGACATGACACCTGTTGGAGCACCTGAACCCTGCAGGTTAGATTCCTCCTGACATGTCACCTGTTGGAGCACCGGAACCCTGCAGGTTAGATTCCTCCTGACATGACACCTGTTGGAGCACCTGAACCCTGCAGGTTAGATTCCTCCTGACATGACACCTGTTGGAGCACCTGAACCCTGCAGGTTAGATTCCTTCCGACATGACACCTGTTGGAGCAGGTGAACCTTCCTCCTGACATGACACACCTGTTAGATGAACCCTGCAGGTTAGATTCCTCCTGACATGACACCTGTTGGAGCAGGTGAACCCTGCAGGTTAGATTCCTCCTGACATGACACCTGTTGGAGCAGGTGAACCCTGCATGTTAGATTCCTCCTGACATGACACCTGTTGGAGCAGGTGAACCCTGCAGGTTAAAGCGTACCTGTTTGGACCGCCTTCAGCATACTTTGCCAAATGTTTCTGTATATACTGTACGTGCCTAAATATGTGTCCCTCCCATGATCCAATAAATAGATATGGATTTTAAGTTCATTTATCTCAGTGATGGTCAAGTGCAATTAAATTGATATTCTGCTGTTATCAAGATAGAGTCAAATGTTTGACATGTTGATTGATAGAATGCACCAATTATATTTGTGGGTGTTATGTTCTAAAATTGGGTAGAAAAACTGCTAATGACGATACCCAACATCTCACTGATTACATGACAATATGATGCTAGTTTAATAAAGTTTATAAAACTGTTTACTCTACTCTCTCCAGTATACAGTATATCAGTGTTGGTTGTTTGTGTGAATGTTGGCTGTTGATGAGTATCATGACTAAGCCTGGCTAATCTTCCATTCCATTCACACTCAAAGGAGGACTTATTTCTCTATACATAGGTGACCCATTCATTTCCTTCTTGCATGTTCAGTTCCGGAAGATCATTGTGAAATCGAATGAGATGTACAGTATAGTATGCAGCATCTCAAATTGGATTGCATGGCTTCTTAAACGAAAGCAACTAATTTCATGGCTAATGCGCTTAATTTGAGAAATAATTAAAGATTTCCACACTTGTTATTTGCCATATAATTTATACAGTGGGGTTGCCACTTTTAAACAGGATTTTTGGATAAATATATTTTTTCATTCATCAAATGTACCCAATGCAAAATTAGAAAGCAGATCATTATGTCTGTTTCAACGTTGGACTACAAAGTGAGTTAGGTTTGTGCCTTTATTGTGTACAGTACTAGTCTACTTTGACCACATTTTCTTTGTGGTTACTAGAACAGAGCGCTGACACTTTCAAGTTGTGATAATTGTGTTTTATACTTCATCAGAGACTTAAAACATCTTAACTCAACAAAAGTTATTCCTCCCCAAAAAACAATCTACATGAATCACAAAACATGTCTCCTGACATGTGCATAACAGCAATTTGATTGCAAACAATGTATAATTAAGGGAGTGCATGTAACACAAAGTGCAAACACTTCAATTGTTAAAGAAAAAATAAATCGTATATAATTAAATAATGAATAACAAATTCCGGCCTATAAATGCTGATTGATGTCCAGGATGGGCTCGTCTCTAATGGCAGCTGGTTGACAGTGATTGCGAAAGCCCATTTAACAGCTGATGTCTTGTTATGATTGGACGTGTCAGTCTTCTTCTGCTGATTAAAAAGGGAACAGAGAAAAAGCCTAAAACGTACCCGTGCCTGCATCCTCTCCTTTATGTGGGTTTGATTTATTTATTTATTTTCGCTCAGGCAAAAGCGATGGGTGCATATTATTTTGTCAGTCAATGCCACAACATACGTGTAACATTCAGAGGGTTTGCAAAGACGCAGACTGCCCTTTTCTTTCTCGCTTGGAGAAAAACTAACTTCTCTTCCAAGATGTTTGTCTCTGAATAGGTGTGAAAACGTGATATTTCTGTATTTTACAGTGCCTTTGGAAAGTATCCATACTCCTTCACTTTTCCACATTTTGTTAGTTTACAGCCTTATTTTAAAATGGATTAAATTGTTTTCCCCCCCCATCATTAATCTGCACACATATAAGACAAAGCAGAAAACATGTTTTTATAAATTTTTGCTAATTTATTTGTAAAAACCCACTGAAAGTATAACATTTACATAATTATTCATACCCTTTACTAAGTACTTTGTTGAAGCACCTTTGGCAGTGATTACAGCCTCAAGTCTTCTTGGGTATGACGCTACAAGCTTGGCAAACCTGTATTTGGGGAGTTTCTCCCATTCTTCTCTGCAGATCCTCTCAAGCTCCGTCATGTTCAGGTCTCACCAGAGATGTTAGATCAGGATCAAGTCTGGGCTCTGGCCGGGTCACGCAAGGACATTCAGAGACTTGTCCTGAAGCCACTCCTGCATTGTCTTGGCTGTGTGCTTAGGGTCATTGTCCTGTTGAAAGGTGAACCTGTCTGAGGTCCTGAGTGCTCTGGAGAAGGTTTTTATCAAGGATCTCTCTGTACTTTGCTCCGTTCATCTTTGCCTCGATCCTGACTAGTCTCCCATGGTCATCCAGGTCATGTTTTCAAAGGACATACTCCTTTAGTCGTACTGTATTCCATATAAGGTCATGTTTTCAAAAGACATACTCCTTTAGTCGTACTGTATTCCATATAAGGTCATGTTTTCAAAAGACATACTCCTTTAGTCGTACTGTATTCCATATAAGGTCATGTTTTCAAAAGACATACTCCTTTAGTCGTACTGTATTCCATATAAGGTCATGTTTTCAAAAGACATACTCCTTTAGTCGTACTGTATTCCATATAAGGCGTTCAGACCTTATGAAAGTTGCCCAGTATACCCTTCATCTTGTCATTAGTCAAAGCTAGTGATACATAACTTGACATTGTGGGAGGATAAGCAACAATTCAATTAATGGCAATGCATTTCTTAGTCGCTATGAATGCTAGGTTACACAGTTTCTTCTGATAAGTCTCCAGTATCAACATTTCCAAGCAATCAAAAACAACAAGAAGGGGGAATCTGTAGGCATACTGAGACAAAAGAACATACTCTTTGCCAGAATTCAGCCAGCCTTCACAAGACCACAACATATGCAAATATGCCCCTATTGTGTTTTACACCTCCAGCAGAGGAATTACATTTCTGAGTGCATGTAATTCAGTTTGACTGGCATATAGTTCCTTCTATGGATGGCCTTTAAACTGCATTTATTTATGTCTGAGATAATATGAACATGATTGGGCATTCAAACATATCTGTATCTATGCCTTCTACCAGGTCTTCCTCACATTTCTTGTTTTACATGTTTTGTGTCATTGGGAAAAGCCTCTATTAACCCTTGATACAGTTTGTAAATCAACTTTGGAGGTTTGTCAAACTTAAATAAATGTTGATTACCCATTTATTTGTCTGTGTCTGCACATAGGGGCGGCAGGGTAGCCTAGTGGTTAGAGCGTTGGACTAGGAACCGAAAGGTTGCAAGTTCGAATCCCTGAGCTGACAAGGTACAAATCTGCCGTTCTGCCCCTGAACAGGCAGTTAACCCACTGTTCCTAGGCTGTCATTGAAAATAAGAATTTGTTCTTAACTGACTTGCCTAGTAAAATAAAGGTAAAATAAAAAAAATATTTTAAAAAAGCGTCCTCCTACAAGGTAGGCACTACATGTGTCTCTGGCATCATTCTTGCTGCTTCCAGTTCAGTAATCATACCTGTGCAATCAGGCGCATGTGTGGCCTTAATTAAATAGAGTAGACTACAGGCTATGCATGGGCAGGGAAGCAGGGGGCAGTTTTCTTTCCAAGGAAGTGTACTTCATAAATAGGCCTATGCTTAGACTGTAGACTACTACATTTCCTAGAAAGGCCTAAGTATTGATCAGCAACATACATATTTTTTTATTATGTTTTTGGATACATGTAGTGACTCAGTGCTAGAAAATGGTATATCTACAGTTGAGGACCAATGGGAAAGTAATTCTGCTTTGAAAGTAGATAAACTTGTAACCCCACTTTTGAGAAAATGGCCCTTGAATGTTTTGTTACACCTACTGAGGAGCTCTTCTTTGACTACTACACCCATTTAGCATCTTTCACACCCTCTTAAATCTTAGCCCCACCCACCTCTTTAAGGATTCACATGTGAGGCCATGTGCGAAACAGTGAGCACGATAGTGTACAAAAAAACCTATGATTTCAAGACTAAAGGCTGGTTTATGCTACGTCTATCGACATGTCTGTATACAGTTGTCGCAGTGACATCATGAACATTCTATTATCCAACATAAAACTTCTCCTTGTTGTTATGACAAATCGACAGGCTGCATGACATCAGCAGCCTGGTTGTCCAAAATAGTATAACTGGTGTATTTTAACACCAACAAACCCATCTGTTTAAAACTGAATTTGGTATATGTCAATCTCGCAAACCAGGCAACTAAAGGCAACTTTCTAAACACTGTTTAGCTAGCTAACATGAAGTTAGCTGGCTAGCCAGTTCAAATAATGACCATATCATATCGCTGACAACATCTTAAATTTAGCTAATTTGCATTCATTTCTACAGGAAAACAAACTCACAACAGGATCATTATTTACAAGTTAATGGAGTGATAATTACAGAAAATATCTTACAGGAGTGAGTGTGACAAAATAAAAGCAGGGCATTCTACTGGAGCACTTTAGAACTTTGACACTATCTCGTTGGCCTAACATTATATCCTAATTTGACTTTGGTGCAAGTCACATTTTTCTTCACATTACCGTCTCAGGTAAAAACACACTAGCTAGTTAACATTAGGCTATAACTAGCAAAGCAAATGGCTCTGAGATATGAATAATACTACTACACAGATCATACAAGTAACATTAGCTAGCTAGCTAACTGTACGCTTTAACTTGCAATGACAAAATTTGAAATGTACACATTGTGTGTTGCATTCAGGCTTTAGAGACTTAACTGAATGAATTGATTTCACCAGACTGCTACTGTTAAAGGTCAATATGTACCAACACATGGTCTAACTATTCAAAGGTAGACAAGGTGTGAGTGTTTAACACAAGTTTTTAAACCTTTAATTAACATAGTTCTTTAATTAACATAGTTCTCAACTGGTAGCAAAGCAATGAATCAGCCATCTTCCTCAAGTGAATTACCAAGGAAGGTTGAATAGTTTTCTTGTAGCCTATTGTCAACATTAGTGGAAGGACTGAATTTGGTGAACAAAATACTTTTCTCACAAATGGGTCTACTTTAGTCAAGGCCAGCAGAGTAATGGACCACTGTTGGCATTCAGGACTGATGACACCCACCAACCCTTCATGTAATCTCTATTGTGGACATGAGACCTGATTCTTTTGCCTGGACCATCTTACAGTTCAGCTGTTGAAAGGTGTAAAACCAAGTGTGTCTGAGTGTCAATTGAAGACGAATTGAAGACAATTGAAGACAAACAATAGATCAGCTGATATGGACATTTACTTCTCAATACAGTCTAAAAAGCCGGGATGACTGAATGTCACCTGCCACCTGGACGACCCAGCAAGGTGTAAAGGTCAAAGGTTATGTCCAGGTGTATAGTATTAATGTTCCGTTTAAGGTCGCCTCCTAACCTTATTTCAGTGTTAGTTTCTTTATGAGACAGTCCCTCTCATTGAGTAGGGCTACTTCCCAATAGTTCGGGACATATCCGTAGTGTGTGGTAATGATTCCCTCATGTAGATAGAGATAGAGCCGTCGTCGTAAATGCGATTAACAACTCGCTAATTAAAGATCAATGGGGCGTCTTTTTAATGTGATTTGTTTAATGGATTTACTGGGGACACCCTGTCCATAAACCAGCAATGTCACCACAAAGTGATGAGATTTTGATATCAAACCTCCTTTCCTTCCTCCTCCCTCCTCCCTCCTCCCTCTCTTCATCCACATGCCACGCTGACACCCTCCCTGTTTGTTCTCTTCCTGTTTTAAGAAGATACTAAAACCGATGCACCGGACCTAATGTACTGTCTGTGTTTTTCTTGCTACCACAACTGAAACAGGTCTATAGACTCTCTTAGTGGCTCTCCCCCTACTAAAAATGAGGTCATTACAAGCCACAGCATAGTGACACAGAGAGTAGTTTGTTCTGTCAGTGTAAAAACGTCATAATTTATGGTATAGCAGGAAGAAAAAACACCTTCATTCACTGCCGGCCAATACCTGTTAGGCTTGGCCAACTAATAAATAACCCAGAGTTTGATACATTAGTTATCAGGACCCAAATAGCACCAAATTCCCTTTATTGTGCACTAATTTTGACCAGCACCGTATGAACCCAGGTCAAAAGTAGTGCACTACATTGGGAATAGGGTACCACCTGGGACATATTTGATGTCTTTCAGGCACATGTTCAGGTGGTTTAATATATTGTTTTAATCAGGCAGCGACTTGCAGTAAGTTAGCACTCTGCCACCGATACAGTTTCCCACATTTCAGGGATTTGTGAGAGGAAAATAAATAAGCCACAGGCAGAGCCTTCATCTCACCTTACTTTCTCATTCTTATTCCCTGTATCAAAACCTCATTCCCCCCCACCACCACACCCCAACTCCCCCAGTACAGTATTCATCCCTCATCCCATCCCATGTTCACCACCAGTGGCCTAGCTAAAGTTTAATTTCATTTCACTCTTTTTCTAAATTAAAAAGACAAATGCCACACGTCTGGGGCAATAAGAGAGGCTTTTGATGGGGAATGATGTGCGAGGCCCTCATTTTAGCGGCTTAAACCGTTATAAAACCCTTTGTGCTGTGCCGTGCGAGGGGCAGGCGGCGCGATGAACGGTGAGGTGTGCGCGCGTGTGGAGCAGTCGGGTGCAGGGAATAAAGGCAGATAGAGCCTGAGCCAGGCAGGAGTTGGGTGTTAATACGGAGATTGGCTGGAGATTATACCAGGTTCTGGGACATTCAGTCACAATATTTAAGTCTCTGCTTTTCTCAGATGGTAACCATGCCAACCTCACTGGGAAACTATTAAACAGTTCTGCATCACAAAATAGGAGGCCTTTCTGAAAGCCAAAATGGTGGACTACCCTACCATCAACCCCAACACTGAATTAGCCCCTCATCAGTTGGGGAACATCGGGTGCTTACGGGACAAAGTGCTTCTTAGAGAAGAAAGGATTTTGACACAGAGACTGATTTTCAAATATATTGTTTCCCACAAATGTTTAGTTTAATAACTTTTGAAAGTAGTTTGTTATGAAAAGGAACTGAGAAACAGGTATCAAGAAAAACTTTTGACCTAAATAATTTAATAACTCATATACAGTACAGTGCCTTCAGAAAGTATTCAACTTACTGACTTTTTTCTCATTTTGTTGTGCAATAAGTGAATATACAAAGAGAAATTCATGCTTGTGTTATACGAGTTCAGTTGACCATGACAATTAGTCAAAAACACCATCCCCTTTCTCTCTCCCTCTCTCTCTCTCTCTCTTTCTCTCTCTCTCTCTCTCTCTCTCTCTCTCTCTCTCTCTCTCTCTCTCTCTCTCTCTCTCTCTCTCTCTCTCTCTCTCTCTCTCTCTCTCTCTCTCTCTCTCTCTCTCTCTCTCTCTCTCTCTCTCTCTCTCTCTCTCTCTCTCTCTCTCTCTCTCTCTCTCTCTCTCTCTCTCTCTCTCTCTCTCTCTCTCTCTCTCTCTCTCTCTCTCTCTCTCTCTCTCTCTCTCTCTCTCTCTCTCTCTCTCTCTCTCTCTCTCTCTCTCTCTCTCTCTCTCTCTCTCTCTCTCTCTCTCAATTTCTCTCTCTCTCTCTCTCTCTCTCTCTCTCTCTCTCTCTCTCTCTCTCTCTCTCTCTCTCTCTCTCTCTCTCTCTCTCTCTCTCTCTCTCTCTCTCTCTCTCTCTCTCTCAATTCTCTCTCTCTCTCTCTCTCTCTCTCTCTCTCTCTCTCTCTTTCTCAATTTCTCTCTCTCTCTCTCTCTCTCTTCTCTCTCTCTCTCTTTCTCTCTTCTCTCTCTCTCTCTCTCTCTCTCTCTCTCTCTCTCTCTCTCTCTCTCTCCCTCTCTCTCTCTCTCTCTCTCTCTCTCTCTCTCTCTCTCTCTCTCTCTCTCTCTCTCTCTCTCTCTCTCTTTTCTCTCTCTCTCTCTTTCTCTCTTTCTCACTCTCACTCTCTCTCTCTCTCTCTCTCTCTCTCTCTCTCTCTCTCTCTCTCTCTCTCTCTCTCTCTCTCTCTCTCTATCTCTCTCTCTCTCTCTCTCTCTCTCTCTCTCTCTCTCTCTCTCTCTCTCTCTCTCTCTCTCTCTCTCTCTCTCTCTCTCTCTCGCCATCTATCCCTGACTCCCTGAGAAATAAAGGAGGGAATTTACACTCACACAGAAAATAATCTTAACCAATCCCTCTCTCCTCCATCCCCTCCTTTAATTTCCACCACATTGTAAATGACAAACAAATTCACAAACCATATGTTGTTGGAGGTGGCTTGCTGCTTTATTATCTTAAACCTGGAACAGTGTTTAACTGACCAGACACCTGAGCCTCCTCCTCTCTTCTTTTCTACCCCCTGATCAAAAAGCAAAGCAACAGATGTCAGCCGTTAGAATGCCTTAGAAGATGTCCTCTGGCTGTCAAGGCTCTATACATCCCCCTGGTACGCCTTGGTAGGAGGGCTAGAGCAGCCAACTATCCAGGGGATCAGGGGTTTAGCCTGTCTCTGGAGGTGTTCTCCCCCACCCAGCCCATCCCAGGGTTTGCTCTGCACACAGTCCAGCTACTCTTCACCCAGCCTGGCAGACTTTCTGTCAGTACCACAGGGTTTGGTGCATCCCAGCTTGGAGAATGTATCTTGTACCTCTCTAAAATCATTTGCAGACAGAGATCCCCTGCCACTCTCCTAGGTAGCAGCATTGTGTAATGAGCTGGCTCCTGAACTGGGGGACCACCCAGAGGAAACATTTTCTGCAGGACCTGTTTGGGAAAGCTGTACCAGGGAAAGTATGTACCCTCCTCGAGCTGCTCAGTACACTACAGGTTAAGGACAGCCCAGCAAATATCTTTGAGTGCGTCGTCCGGGTTTGGCCGTCATTGTAAATAAGAATTTGTTCTTAACTGACTTGCCTAGTTAAGGAACAAAAATGTCCCACTTCTACAGAGGTGTAGCTGAGACAGCAGGCAGGGATCGAGGTCGAGGGATCCGGGAGAAGAGGGTACATTATGGATAAACAATGAGTGGGTGGTAGACCGATAAGAAACAAGTCAAGTTGATGGACTGGTACATAGGGAAGCATATGTGTGGAGACAGTGAATAATGGGGCCTCAGGTAGTCTAGCGGTTAGCGAGTTTGAACAGTCACTGGTTCGAGACAACGAGGTGAAAAATCTCTCTGTTTTGAACTTGGCAAGTCAGTTAAGAACAAAGTCTTGTTTTCACTGACAGCCTAGGAACAGTGGGTTAACTGCCTTATTCATGGCCAGAATGACATATTTGTACCTTGTCAGCTCAGGGATTCAATCTTGCAACCTTTTGGTTACTAGTCCAATGCTCTAACCACTAGGCTACCTGTGCCCTTCAGCAAGGAAGTGAAACCCTAATTGCTCCGATTAGAGCGTTTGCTAAATGACTAGTGGAGATGTGGAAACAGAAACATTCATAGAGAGGACATATTAGCAAAACTGAGGTGTAGGTTCGGACTTCATATCCCTGGATTGACAAGATGAAGTACCTGGACTCAGGTCAGATATAAACACTGGAAGAAGCTTCAGTTCGGCTGGCGGCACACACACACATTGGTTTTACTATCCCTGTGGGGACCAAATGAAAAAAAAGGATCCTATTTTCACTAACCCTAAGCGTTGAACTTTGAGCCCAAGGGGTCGGGTAAATGAGGAAGACACATTTCCGTTGAATGCATTCAGTTGTGCAACTGACTAGGTCTCCCTCTTCCCTTCCCTTCAGCCTAATTCTACTCTGTGACTAGGTCTCCCTCTTCCCTTCCCTTCAGCCTAATTCTACTGACTAGGTCTCCCTCTTCCCTTCCCTTCAGCCTAATTCAACTGACTAGGTCTCCCTCTTCCCTTCCCTTCAGCCTAATTCTACTCTGTGACTAGGTCTCCCTCTTCCCTTCCCTTCAGCCTAATTCTACTGACTAGGTCTCCCTCTTCCCTTCCCTTCAGCCTAATTCTACTCTGTGACTAGGTCTCCCTCTTCCCTTCCCTTCAGCCTAATTCAACTGACTAGGTCTCCCTCTTCCCTTCCCTTCAGCCTAATTCAACTGACTAGGTCTCCCTCTTCCCTTCCCTTCAGCCTAATTCAACTGACTAGGTCTCCCTCTTCCCTTCCCTTCAGCCTAATTCTACTGACTAGGTCTCCCTCTTCCCTTCCCTTCAGCCTAATTCAACTGACTAGGTCTCCCTCTTCCCTTCCCTTCAGCCTAATTCTACTCTGTGACTAGGTCTCCCTCTTCCCTTCCCTTCAGCCTAATTCTACTGACTAGGTCTCCCTCTTCCCTTCCCTTCAGCCTAATTCTACTCTGTGACTAGGTCTCCTCTTCCCTTCCCTTCAGCCTAATTCTACTGACTAGGTCTCCCTCTTCCCTTCCCTTCAGCCTAATTCTACTGACTAGGTCTCCCTCTTCCCTTCCCTTCAGCCTAATTCTACTGACTAGGTCTCCCTCTTCCCTTCCCTTCAGCCTAATTCTACTGACTAGGTCTCCCTCTTCCCTTCCCTTCAGCCTAATTCTACTGACTAGGTCTCCCTCTTCCCTTCCCTTCAGCCTAATTCTACTGACTAGGTCTCCCTCTTCCCTTCCCTTCAGCCTAATTCTACTGACTAGGTCTCCTCTTCCCTTCCCTTCAGCCTAATTCTACTCTGTGACTAGGTCTCCCTCTTCCCTTCCCTTCAGCCTAATTCTACTGACTAGGTCTCCCTCTTCCCTTCCCTTCAGCCTAATTCTACTCTGTGACTAGGTCTCCCTTCCCTTCCCTTCAGCCTAATTCTACTGACTTCTCCCTCTTCCCTTCCCTTCAGCCTAATTCTACTGACTAGGTCTCCCTCTTCCCTTCCCTTCAGCCTAATTCTACTGACTAGGTCTCCCTCTTCCCTTCCCTTCAGCCTAATTCTACTGACTAGGTCTCCCTCTTCCCTTCCCTTCAGCCTAATTCTACTGACTAGGTCTCCCTCTTCCCTTCCCTTCAGCCTAATTCTACTGACTAGGTCTCCCTCTTCCCTTCCCTTCAGCCTAATTCTAGCCTAATTCTACTGACTAGGTCTCCCTCTTCCCTTCCCTTCAGCCTAATTCTACTCTGTGACTAGGTCTCCCTTCCCTTCCCTTCAGCCTAATTCCCTTCCCTTCAGCCTAATTCTACTCTGTGACTAGGTCTCCCTCCCCTTCCCTTCAGCCTAATTCCTGACTTCCCTTTCAGCCTAATTCTACTGACTAGGTCTCCCTCTTCCCTTCCCTTCAGCCTAATTCTACTCTGACTAGGTCTCCCTCTTCCCTTCCCTTCAGCCTAATTCTACTGACTAGGTCTCCCTCTTCCCTTCCCTTCAGCCTAATTCTACTGACTAGGTCTCCCTCTTCTTCCCTTCCCTTCCCTTCAGCCTAATTCTACTCTGTGACTAGGTCTCCCTCTTCCCTTCCCTTCAGCCTAATTCTACTGACTAGGTCTCCCTCTTCCCTTCCCTTCAGCCTAATTCTACTCTGTGACTAGGTCTCCCTCTTCCCTTCCCTTCAGCCTAATTCTACTGACTAGGTCTCCCTCTTCCCTTCCCTTCAGCCTAATTCTACTCTGTGACTAGGTCTCCCTCTTCCCTTCCCTTCAGCCTAATTCTACTGACTAGGTCTCCTCTTCCCTTCCCTTCAGCCTAATTCTACTGACTAGGTCTCCCTCTTCCCTTCCCTTCAGCCTAATTCTACTGACTAGGTCTCCCTCTTCCCTTCCCTTCAGCCTAATTCTACTGACTAGGTCTCCCTCTTCCCTTCCCTTCAGCCTAATTCTACTGACTAGGTCTCCCTCTTCCCTTCCCTTCAGCCTAATTCTACTGACTAGGTCTCCCTCTTCCCTTCCCTTCAGCCTAATTCTACTGACTAGGTCTCCCTCTTCCCTTCCCTTCAGCCTAATTCTACTGACTAGGTCTCCCTCTTCCCTTCCCTTCAGCCTAATTCTACTGACTAGGTCTCCCTCTTCCCTTCCCTTCAGCCTAATTCTACTCTGACTAGGTCTCCCTCTTCCCTTCCCTTCAGCCTAATTCTACTGACTAGGTGACTCCCTCTTCCCTTCCCTTCAGCCTAATTCTACTGACTAGGTCTCCCTCTTCCCTTCCCTTCAGCCTAATTCTACTCTGTGACTAGGTCTCCCTCTTCCTTCCCTTCAGCCTAATTCTACTGACTAGGTCTCCCTCTTCCCTTCCCTTCAGCCTAATTCTACTGACTAGGTCTCCCTCTTCCCTTCCCTTCAGCCTAATTCTACTGACTAGGTCTCCTCTTCCCTTCCCTTCAGCCTAATTCTACTGACTAGGTCTCCTCTTCCCTTCCCTTCAGCCTAATTCTACTGACTAGGTCTCCCTCTTCCCTTCCCTTCAGCCTAATTCTACTGACTAGGTCTCCCTCTTCCCTTCCCTTCAGCCTAATTCTACTCTGTGACTAGGTCTCCCTCTTCCCTTCCCTTCAGCCTAATTCTACTCTGTGACTAGGTCTCCCTCTTCCCTTCCCTTCAGCCTAATTCTACTGACTAGGTCTCCCTCTTCCCTTCCCTTCAGCCTAATTCTACTCTGTGACTAGGTCTCCCTCTTCCCCCTTCCCTTCAGCCTAATTCTACTGACTAGGTCTCCCTCTTCCCTTCCCTTCAGCCTAATTCTACTGACTAGGTCTCCTCTTCCCTTCCCTTCAGCCTAATTCTACTGACTAGGTCTCCCTCTTCCCTTCCCTTCAGCCTAATTCTACTGACTAGGTCTCCTCTTCCCTTCCCTTCAGCCTTCAGCTAGGTCTCCCTCTTCCCTTCCCTTCAGCCTAATTCTACTGACTAGGTCTCCCTCTTCCCTTCCCTTCAGCCTAATTCTACTCTGTGACTAGGTCTCCCTCTTCCCTTCCCTTCAGCCTAATTCTACTGACTAGGTCTCCCTCTTCCCTTCCCTTCAGCCTAATTCTACTGACTAGGTCTCCCTCTTCCCTTCCCTTCAGCCTAATTCTACTGACTAGGTCTCCCTCTTCCCTTCCCTTCAGCCTAATTCTACTGACTAGGTCTCCCTCTTCCCTTCCCTTCAGCCTAATTCTACTGACTAGGTCTCCCTCTTCCCTTCCCTTCAGCCTAATTCTACTGACTAGGTCTCCCTCTTCCCTTCCCTTCAGCCTAACTTCTCCCTCTTCCCTTCCCTTCAGCCTAATTCTGTGACTAGGTCTCCTCTTCCCTTCCCTTCAGCCTAATTCTACTGACTAGGTCTCCTCTTCCCTTCCCTTCAGCCTAATTCTACTCTCCCTCTATGTGACTAGGTCTCCCTCTTCCCTTCCCTTCACTAGGTCTCCCTCTTCCCTTCCCTTCAGCCTAATTCTACTGACTAGGTCTCCCTCTTCCCTTCCTTCCCTTCAGCCTAATTCTACTGACTAGGTCTCCCTCTTCCCTTCCCTTCAGCCTAATTCTACTGACTAGGTCTCCCTCTTCCCTTCCCTTCAGCCTAATTCTACTGACTAGGTCTCCCTCTTCCCTTCCCTTCAGCCTAATTCTACTGACTAGGTCTCCCTCTTCCCTTCCCTTCAGCCTAATTCTACTGACTAGGTCTCCTCTTCCCTTCCCTTCAGCCTAATTCTACTCTGTGACTAGGTCTCCCTCTTCCCTTCCTTCAGCCTAATTCTCTAGGTCTCCCTCTTCCCTTCCCTTCAGCCTAATTCAACTGACTAGGTCTCCTCTTCCCTTCCCTTCAGCCTAATTCTACTCTGTGACTAGGTCTCCCTCTTCCCTTCCCTTCAGCCTAATTCTACTGACTAGGTCTCCCTCTTCCCTTCCCTTCAGCCTAATTCTACTCTGTGACTAGGTCTCCCTCTTCCCTTCCCTTCAGCCTAATTCAACTGACTAGGTCTCCCTCTTCCCTTCCCTTCAGCCTAATTCTCTGACTAGGTCTCCCTCTTCCCTTCCCTTCAGCCTAATTCAACTGACTAGGTCTCCCTCTTCCCTTCCCTTCAGCCTAATTCTACTGACTAGGTCTCCCTCTTCCCTTCCCTTCAGCCTAATTCAACTGACTAGGTCTCCCTCTTCCCTTCCCTTCAGCCTAATTCTACTCTGTGACTAGGTCTCCCTCTTCCCTTCCCTTCAGCCTAATTCTACTGACTAGGTCTCCCTCTTCCCTTCCCTTCAGCCTAATTCTACTCTGTGACTAGGTCTCCCTCTTCCCTTCCCTTCAGCCTAATTCTACTGACTAGGTCTCCCTCTTCCCTTCCCTTCAGCCTAATTCTACTGACTAGGTCTCCCTCTTCCCTTCCCTTCAGCCTAATTCTACTGACTAGGTCTCCCTCTTCCCTTCCCTTCAGCCTAATTCTACTGACTAGGTCTCCTCTTCCCTTCCCTTCAGCCTAATTCTACTGACTAGGTCTCCCTCTTCCCTTCCCTTCAGCCTAATTCTACTGACTAGGTCTCCCTCTTCCCTTCCCTTCAGCCTAATTCTACTGACTAGGTCTCCCTCTTCCCTTCCCTTCAGCCTAATTCTACTCTGTGACTAGGTCTCCTCTTCCCTTCCCTTCAGCCTAATTCTACTGACTAGGTCTCCCTCTTCCCTTCCCTTCAGCCTAATTCTACTCTGTGACTAGGTCTCCCTCTTCCCTTCCCTTCAGCCTAATTCTACTGACTAGGTCTCCCTCTTCCCTTCCCTTCAGCCTAATTCTACTGACTAGGTCTCCCTCTTCCCTTCCCTTCAGCCTAATTCTACTGACTAGGTCTCCTCTTCCCTTCCCTTCAGCCTAATTCTACTGACTAGGTCTCCTCTTCCCTTCCCTTCAGCCTAATTCTACTGACTAGGTCTCCTCTTCCCTTCCCTTCAGCCTAATTCTACTGACTAGGTCTCCCTCTTCCCTTCCCTTCAGCCTAATTCTACTCTGTGACTAGGTCTCCCTCTTCCCTTCCCTTCAGCCTAATTCTACTCTGTGACTAGGTCTCCCTCTTCCCTTCCCTTCAGCCTAATTCTACTGACTAGGTCTCCCTCTTCCCTTCCCTTCAGCCTAATTCTACTCTGTGACTAGGTCTCCCTCTTCCCTTCCCTTCAGCCTAATTCTACTGACTAGGTCTCCCTCTTCCCTTCCCTTCAGCCTAATTCTACTGACTAGGTCTCCCTCTTCCCTTCCCTTCAGCCTAATTCTACTCTGTGACTAGGTCTCCCTCTTCCCTTCCCTTCAGCCTAATTCTACTGACTAGGTCTCCCTCTTCCCTTCCCTTCAGCCTAATTCTACTCTGTGACTAGGTCTCCCTCTTCCCTTCCCTTCAGCCTAATTCTACTGACTAGGTCTCCCTCTTCCCTTCCCTTCAGCCTAATTCTACTCTGTGACTAGGTCTCCCTCTTCCCTTCCCTTCAGCCTAATTCTACTGACTAGGTCTCCCTCTTCCCTTCAGCCTAATTCTACTGACTAGGTCTCCCTCTTCCCTTCCCTTCAGCCTAATTCTACTGACTAGGTCTCCCTCTTCCCTTCCCTTCAGCCTAATTCTACTGACTAGGTCTCCCTCTTCCCTTCCCTTCAGCCTAATTCTACTGACTAGGTCTCCCTCTTCCCTTCCCTTCAGCCTAATTCTACTGACTAGGTCTCCTCTTCCCTTCCCTTCAGCCTAATTCTACTGACTAGGTCTCCCTCTTCCCTTCCCTTCAGCCTAATTCTACTGACTAGGTCTCCCTCTTCCCTTCCCTTCAGCCTAATTCTACTGACTAGGTCTCCCTCTTCCCTTCCCTTCAGCCTAAATTCTACTCTGTGACTAGGTCTCCCTCTTCCCTTCCCTTCAGCCTAATTCTACTGACTAGGTCTCCTCTTCCCTTCCCTTCAGCCTAATTCTACTCTGTGACTAGGTCTCCCTCTTCCCTTCCCTTCAGCCTAATTCTACTGACTAGGTCTCCCTCTTCCCTTCCCTTCAGCCTAATTCTACTGACTAGGTCTCCTCTTCCCTTCCCTTCAGCCTAATTCTACTGACTAGGTCTCCTCTTCCCTTCCCTTCAGCCTAATTCTACTGACTAGGTCTCCTCTTCCCTTCCCTTCAGCCTAATTCTACTGACTAGGTCTCCTCTTCCCTTCCCTTCAGCCTAATTCTACTGACTAGGTCTCCCTCTTCCCTTCCCTTCCCTAATCAGCCTCCCTCTTCCCTTCCCTTCAGCCTAATTCTACTCTGTGACTAGGTCTCCCTCTTCCCTTCCCTTCAGCCTAATTCTACTCTGTGACTAGGTCTCCCTCTTCCCTTCCCTTCAGCCTAATTCTACTGACTAGGTCTCCCTCTTCCCTTCCCTTCAGCCTAATTCTACTCTGTGACTAGGTCTCCTCTTCCCTTCCCTTCAGCCTAATTCTACTGACTAGGTCTCCCTCTTCCCTTCCCTTCAGCCTAATTCTACTGACTAGGTCTCCCTCTTCCCTTCCCTTCAGCCTAATTCTACTGACTAGGTCTCCTCTTCCCTTCCCTTCAGCCTAATTCTACTGACTAGGTCTCCCTCTTCCCTTCCCTTCAGCCTAATTCTACTGACTAGGTCTCCTCTTCCCTTCCCTTCAGCCTAATTCTACTGACTAGGTCTCCCTCTTCCCTTCCCTTCAGCCTAATTCTACTGACTAGGTCTCCCTCTTCCCTTCCCTTCAGCCTAATTCTACTCTGTCTCCCTCTTCCCTTCCCTTCAGACTAGGTCTCCCTCTTCCCTTCCCTTCAGCCTAATTCTACTGACTAGGTCTCCCTCTTCCCTTCCCTTCAGCCTAATTCTACTGACTAGGTCTCCCTCTTCCCTTCCCTTCAGCCTAATTCTACTGACTAGGTCTCCCTCTTCCCTTCCCTTCAGCCTAATTCTACTGACTAGGTCTCCCTCTTCCCTTCCCTTCAGCCTAATTCTACTGACTAGGTCTCCCTCTTCCCTTCCCTTCAGCCTAATTCTACTGACTAGGTCTCCCTCTTCCCTTCCCTTCAGCCTAATTCTACTCTGTGACTAGGTCTCCCTCTTCCCTTCCCTTCAGCCTAATTCTACTGACTAGGTCTCCCTCTTCCCTTCCCTTCAGCCTAATTCTACTCTGTGACTAGGTCTCCCTCTTCCCTTCCCTTCAGCCTAATTCTACTGACTAGGTCTCCCTCTTCCCTTCCCTTCAGCCTAATTCTACTGACTAGGTCTCCCTCTTCCCTTCCCTTCAGCCTAATTCTACTGACTAGGTCTCCCTCTTCCCTTCCCTTCAGCCTAATTCTACTGACTAGGTCTCCCTCTTCCCTTCCCTTCAGCCTAATTCTACTGACTAGGTCTCCCTCTTCCCTTCCCTTCAGCCTAATTCTACTCTGTGACTAGGTCTCCCTCTTCCCTTCCCTTCAGCCTAATTCTACTGACTAGGTCTCCCTCTTCCCTTCCCTTCAGCCTAATTCTACTCTGTGACTAGGTCTCCCTCTTCCCTTCCCTTCAGCCTAATTCTACTGACTAGGTCTCCCTCTTCCCTTCCCTTCAGCCTAATTCTACTCTGTGACTAGGTCTCCTCTTCCCTTCCCTTCAGCCTAATTCTACTGACTAGGTCTCCCTCTTCCCTTCCCTTCAGCCTAATTCTACTGACTAGGTCTCCCTCTTCCCCCTTCCCTTCTAGCTCTAAATTCTACTGACTAGGTCTCCCTCTTCCCTTCCCTTCAGCCTAATTCTACTGACTAGGTCTCCCTCTTCCCTTCCCTTCAGCCTAATTCTACTGACTAGGTCTCCCTCTTCCCTTCCCTTCAGCCTAATTCTACTCTGTGACTAGGTCTCCCTCTTCCCTTCCCTTCAGCCTAATTCTACTGACTAGGTCTCCCTCTTCCCTTCCCTTCAGCCTAATTCAACTGACTAGGTCTCCCTCTTCCCTTCCCTTCAGCCTAATTCTACTCTGTGACTAGGTCTCCCTCTTCCCTTCCCTTCAGCCTAATTCTACTGACTAGGTCTCCCTCTTCCCTTCCCTTCAGCCTAATTCTACTCTGTGACTAGGTCTCCCTCTTCCCTTCCCTTCAGCCTAATTCAACTGACTAGGTCTCCCCCTCTTCCCTTCCCTTCAGCCTAATTCAACTGACTAGGTCTCCCTCTTCCCTTCCCTTCAGCCTAATTCTACTGACTAGGTCTCCCTCTTCCCTTCCCTTCAGCCTAATTCTACTGACTAGGTCTCCCTCTTCCCTTCCCTTCAGCCTAATTCTACTGACTAGGTCTCCCTCTTCCCTTCCCTTCAGCCTAATTCTACTCTGACTAGGTCTCCCTCTTCCCTTCCCTTCAGCCTAATTCTACTGACTAGGTCTCCCTTCCCTTCTTCCCTTCCCTTCAGCCTAATTCTACTCTGTGACTAGGTCTCCCTCTTCCCTTCCCTTCAGCCTAATTCTACTGACTAGGTCTCCCTCTTCCCTTCCCTTCAGCCTAATTCTACTGACTAGGTCTCCCTCTTCCCTTCCCTTCAGCCTAATTCTACTGACTAGGTCTCCCTCTTCCCTTCCCTTCAGCCTAATTCTACTGACTAGGTCTCCCTCTTCCCTTCCCTTCAGCCTAATTCTACTGACTAGGTCTCCTCTTCCCTTCCCTTCAGCCTAATTCTACTGACTAGGTCTCCCTCTTCCCTTCCCTTCAGCCTAATTCTACTCTGTGACTAGGTCTCCTCTTCCCTTCCCTTCAGCCTAATTCTACTGACTAGGTCTCCCTCTTCCCTTCCCTTCAGCCTAATTCTACTCTGTGACTAGGTCTCCCTCTTCCCTTCCCTTCAGCCTAATTCTACTGACTAGGTCTCCCTCTTCCCTTCCCTTCAGCCTAATTCTACTGACTAGGTCTCCCTCTTCCCTTCCCTTCAGCCTAATTCTACTGACTAGGTCTCCCTCTTCCCTTCCCTTCAGCCTAATTCTACTGACTAGGTCTCCCTCTTCCCTTCCCTTCAGCCTAATTCTACTGACTAGGTCTCCCTTCCCCCTTCCCTTCAGCCTAATTCTACTGACTAGGTCTCCCTCTTCCCTTCCCTTCAGCCTAATTCTACTGACTAGGTCTCCCTCTTCCCTTCCCTTCAGCCTAATTCTACTCTGTGACTAGGTCTCCCTCTTCCCTTCCCTTCAGCCTAATTCAACTGACTAGGTCTCCCTCTTCCCTTCCCTTCAGCCTAATTCTACTCTGTGACTAGGTCTCCCTCTTCCCTTCCCTTCAGCCTAATTCTACTGACTAGGTCTCCCTCTTCCCTTCCCTTCAGCCTAATTCTACTCTGTGACTAGGTCTCCCTCTTCCCTTCCCTTCAGCCTAATTCTACTGACTAGGTCTCCCTCTTCCCTTCCCTTCAGCCTAATTCTACTGACTAGGTCTCCCTCTTCCCTTCCCTTCAGCCTAATTCTACTGACTAGGTCTCCCTCTTCCCTTCCCTTCAGCCTAATTCTACTGACTAGGTCTCCCTCTTCCCTTCCCTTCAGCCTAATTCTACTGACTAGGTCTCCCTCTTCCCTTCCCTTCAGCCTAATTCTACTCTGTGACTAGGTCTCCCTCTTCCCTTCCCTTCAGCCTAATTCTACTGACTAGGTCTCCCTCTTCCCTTCCCTTCAGCCTAATTCAACTGACTAGGTCTCCCTCTTCCCTTCCCTTCAGCCTAATTCTACTCTGTGACTAGGTCTCCCTCTTCCCTTCCCTTCAGCCTAATTCTACTGACTAGGTCTCCCTCTTCCCTTCCCTTCAGCCTAATTCTACTCTGTGACTAGGTCTCCCTCTTCCCTTCCCTTCAGCCTAATTCAACTGACTAGGTCTCCCTCTTCCCTTCCCTTCAGCCTAATTCAACTGACTAGGTCTCCCTCTTCCCTTCCCTTCAGCCTAATTCAACTGACTAGGTCTCCCTCTTCCCTTCCCTTCAGCCTAATTCTACTGACTAGGTCTCCCTCTTCCCTTCCCTTCAGCCTAATTCAACTGACTAGGTCTCCCTCTTCCCTTCCCTTCAGCCTAATTCTACTCTGTGACTAGGTCTCCCTCTTCCCTTCCCTTCAGCCTAATTCTACTGACTAGGTCTCCCTCTTCCCTTCCCTTCAGCCTAATTCTACTCTGTGACTAGGTCTCCCTCTTCCCTTCCCTTCAGCCTAATTCTACTGACTAGGTCTCCCTCTTCCCTTCCCTTCAGCCTAATTCTACTGACTAGGTCTCCCTCTTCCCTTCCCTTCAGCCTAATTCTACTGACTAGGTCTCCCTCTTCCCTTCCCTTCAGCCTAATTCTACTGACTAGGTCTCCCTCTTCCCTTCCCTTCAGCCTAATTCTACTGACTAGGTCTCCCTCTTCCCTTCCCTTCAGCCTAATTCTACTGACTAGGTCTCCCTCTTCCCTTCCCTTCAGCCTAATTCTACTGACTAGGTCTCCCTCTTCCCTTCCCTTCAGCCTAATTCTACTCTGTGACTAGGTCTCCCTCTTCCCTTCCCTTCAGCCTAATTCTACTGACTAGGTCTCCCTCTTCCCTTCCCTTCAGCCTAATTCTACTCTGTGACTAGGTCTCCCTCTTCCCTTCCCTTCAGCCTAATTCTACTGACTAGGTCTCCCTCTTCCCTTCCCTTCAGCCTAATTCTACTGACTAGGTCTCCCTCTTCCCTTCCCTTCAGCCTAATTCTACTGACTAGGTCTCCCTCTTCCCTTCCCTTCAGCCTAATTCTACTGACTAGGTCTCCTCTTCCCTTCCCTTCAGCCTAATTCTACTGACTAGGTCTCCCTCTTCCCTTCCCTTCAGCCTAATTCTACTGACTAGGTCTCCCTCTTCCCTTCCCTTCAGCCTAATTCTACTCTGTGACTAGGTCTCCCTCTTCCCTTCCCTTCAGCCTAATTCTACTCTGTGACTAGGTCTCCCTCTTCCCTTCCCTTCAGCCTAATTCTACTGACTAGGTCTCCCTCTTCCCTTCCCTTCAGCCTAATTCTACTCTGTGACTAGGTCTCCCTCTTCCCTTCCCTTCAGCCTAATTCTACTGACTAGGTCTCCCTCTTCCCTTCCCTTCAGCCTAATTCTACTGACTAGGTCTCCTCTTCCCTTCCCTTCAGCCTAATCTCTACTTCAGCCTAATTCTACTGACTAGGTCTCCCTCTTCCCTTCCCTTCAGCCTAATTCTACTGACTAGGTCTCCCTCTTCCCTTCCCTTCAGCCTAATTCTACTGACTAGGTCTCCCTCTTCCCTTCCCTTCAGCCTAATTCTACTCTGTGACTAGGTCTCCTCTTCCCTTCCCTTCAGCCTAATTCTACTGACTAGGTCTCCCTCTTCCCTTCCCTTCAGCCTAATTCTACTGACTAGGTCTCCCTCTTCCCTTCCCTTCAGCCTAATTCTACTGACTAGGTCTCCCTCTTCCCTTCCCTTCAGCCTAATTCTACTGACTAGGTCTCCCTCTTCCCTTCCCTTCAGCCTAATTCTACTGACTAGGTCTCCCTCTTCCCTTCCCTTCAGCCTAATTCTACTGACTAGGTCTCCCTCTTCCCTTCCCTTCAGCCTAATTCTACTCTGTGACTAGGTCTCCCTCTTCCCTTCCCTTCAGCCTAATTCTACTGACTAGGTCTCCCTCTTCCCTTCCCTTCAGCCTAATTCTACTCTGTGACTAGGTCTCCCTCTTCCCTTCCCTTCAGCCTAATTCTACTGACTAGGTCTCCCTCTTCCCTTCCCTTCAGCCTAATTCTACTGACTAGGTCTCCCTCTTCCCTTCCCTTCAGCCTAATTCTACTGACTAGGTCTCCTCTTCCCTTCCCTTCAGCCTAATTCTACTGACTAGGTCTCCCTCTTCCCTTCCCTTCAGCCTAATTCTACTGACTAGGTCTCCCTCTTCCTTCCCTTCAGCCTAATTCTACTGACTTCAGCCTAATTCTACTCTGTGACTAGGTCTCCCTCTTCCCTTCCCTTCAGCCTAATTCTACTGACTAGGTCTCCCTCTTCCCTTCCCTTCAGCCTAATTCTACTCTGTGACTAGGTCTCCCTCTTCCCTTCCCTTCAGCCTAATTCTACTGACTAGGTCTCCCTCTTCCCTTCCCTTCAGCCTAATTCTACTCTGTGACTAGGTCTCCTCTTCCCTTCCCTTCAGCCTAATTCTACTGACTAGGTCTCCCTCTTCCCTTCCCTTCAGCCTAATTCTACTGACTAGGTCTCCCTCTTCCCTTCCCTTCAGCCTAATTCTACTGACTAGGTCTCCCTCTTCCCTTCCCTTCAGCCTAATTCTACTGACTAGGTCTCCCTCTTCCCTTCCCTTCAGCCTAATTCTACTGACTAGGTCTCCCTCTTCCCTTCCCTTCAGCCTAATTCTACTGACTAGGTCTCCCTCTTCCCTTCCCTTCAGCCTAATTCTACTCTGTGACTAGGTCTCCCTCTTCCCTTCCCTTCAGCCTAATTCTACTCTGTGACTAGGTCTCCCTCTTCCCTTCCCTTCAGCCTAATTCTACTCTGTGACTAGGTCTCCCTCTTCCCTTCCCTTCAGCCTAATTCTACTCTGTGACTAGGTCTCCCTCTTCCCTTCCCTTCAGCCTAATTCTACTGACTAGGTCTCCCTCTTCCCTTCCCTTCAGCCTAATTCTACTCTGTGTATAGTAATGACAAAACCTATGTGATGATAATGAGACAGTGAGCGTGTCATACCACACAACTTCAAAGCCGATTGCCACTCAATCTTTTTTGTTGTATAGTGAATGACTGAGATTAGAAACATTGATTTATTTTTATGCTAACAAGGATGAAATCTAATCCCTGACCTCTTTTCAATGAAGATGAATCTTCAGAGTCCCAGAGAAACGCTTTACATGTGTTTTGTGATCATTTGCCAACTGCCAAATATTCAAACTTTGGAATTAATAAAAAATTGAGGGGAGAATTGAGGTAGCAGCCAAATCCTGCTGTTGTGATGGAAGAGACTCCAGCAGATTCCTGCATGGCTCTTTGTAAAGGAAAAAGCGTGTTGCCAAATGACCCAAACTGGCATTCTTTTTATGAGCCACCCCCAAATTCAAACACTCAAACACAGGCATGGGCACAAATGCACACAGATAAACAGATACACAGTTGCATGGAAGCACACACAAACACACGAACACACACACACACAAGCACACATGCACGTTGCCCACACACATGAACACACACACGCCAACTGTCCTACCCCTCCACACATACTCCTCATACTCCTGCTTCTCCAAATCAACTCTACCCTCTACTCTAACCTCTACTCTACCCTCTACTCTACCCACTGCTCTACCCTCTACTCTACCCTCTACTCTAACCTCTACTCTAACCTCTACTCTACCCTCTACTCTACCCACTGCTCTACCCTCTACTCTACCCTCTACTCTACCCTCTACTCTACCCTCCACTTGAACCTCTACTCTACTCTACACTATACTCTACTCTACCCACTACCCACTACTCTCCCCCCTACTCTACACTATACTCTACCCACTACCCACAGCTCTACCCTCTACTCTAACCTCTGCTCTACCCTCTACTCTAACCTCTACTCTGCCCACAACTTTGCCCAATACTCTACACTCTACCCTACCCTCTACTCTACCCACAACTTTGCCCAATACTCTAAATTAACTCTACCCTCTACTCTCCCCCCTACTCTACACTCTACTCTACACTATACTCTACCCACTACCCACTGCTCTACCCTCTACTCTACCCACAGCTCTACCCTCCACTCTACCCTCTATTCTACCCTCTACTCTCTACTCTACTCTACCCACAGCTCTACCCTCTACTCTACCCTCTACTCTACCCTCTACTGTACCCTCTACTCTAGCCACTACTCTAGCCACTACTCTAGCCACTACTCTAGCCACTACTCTACCCTCTACTCTACCCTCCACTCTACCCTCTACTCTACCCTCTACTCTATCCTCTATTCTACCCTCTACTCTACCCACAGCTCTACCCTCTACTCTACCCTCTACTCTACCCTCTACTCTACCCTCTACTCTACCCACAGCTCTACCCTCTACTCTACCCTCTACTCTGCCCTCTACTCTACCCTCTGCTCTACCCTCTACTCTACCCACAGCTCTACCCTCTACTCTACCCTCTACTCTACCCTCTACTCTTGCCAATACTCTACCCACAACTTTGCCCAATACTCTACACTCTACTCTACCCTCTACTCTAACCTCTACTCTTGCCAATACTCTACTCACAACTTTTCCCAATACTCTACACTCTACTCTACCCTCTACTCTACCCACAACTTTGCCCAATACTCTACACTATACTCTACCCTCTACTCTACCCTCTACTCTCTACTCTACTCTACCCTCCACTCTAACCTCTACTCTTGCCAATACTCTACACACAACTTTGCCCAATACTCTACACTCTACTCTACCCTCTACTCCACCCACAACTTTGCCCAATACTCTACACTATACTCTACCCTCTACTCTCTCCTCTACTCTACCCTCTACTCTCTACTCTACTCTACCCTCTACTCTCTCCTCTACTCTACCCTCTACTCTCTACTCTACATGCCGTAATTATGAAATAACATACATAGGTTTTTTTTCTCATAAGATTGTCATGATTATTGCACTCACATAATCACACGCATTGATGATAGTATGGATCACATTTAGAAAATATTTCTAGAAACTAATTCTACATCCCACACAGAAGTATCTGTTTTTAAAGTGTGGGTTTGCTTTGTGTATTTATTATGAAAAGATGTATTTTTGTGTTAGTATAAATTTGTGTGGGGGTGCTACTTTGTTTTATATTATGACAGAATATTATTGCTCTTGAAAATTGTCTCTCTCTTCACCTTGAATGACAGGTAACATAGGTGTTCTGTGAGCACTCCCAAATTAACAATACTGTTGAGCACTTCAGAATTCAATTACTCAGAGTGACTAATAGAGACAGATGGGGTGGAAGAAGGAGAGAGCGAGCGATAGAGAGGTGGATAAAGAGAGAGAAGGCAGAGGAGAGTTGAAGATGCTACGCAGGATGAAGGAAAATATAAATGCCTTCAGTCATGATGAGTAATCTCATCCCTCCATTTCTCTCTCTCTCTCTCTCTCTCTCTCTCTCTCTCTCTCTCTCTCTCTCTCTCTCTCTCTCTCTCTCTCTCTCTCTCTCTCTGTGGATCTGTGTAATCTGAGGGAAATATGTCTCTCTAATACATTGGGCAGGAGGTTATAAAGTGCAGCTCAGTTTCCACCTCATTTTTTCCCCCACCTCTCTCTCTCTCTTCTCTCTCCCCTCTCTCTCTCTCCCTCTCTGGGTTAAAGGACGGGGCTACAGAGGACAAAAATGGCATCTCTATATACCAACCAATCCCACTCACCTTTCATCACTATAGACAAAACACTTATTTCCCTCTCTCTCTCTCTCTCTCTCTCTCTCTCTCTCTCTCTCTCTCTCTCTCTCTCTCTGTCTATCTCTCTCTCTCTCTTTCTTTCTCTCTCTCTCTCTCTCCTCTCTCTCTCTCTCTCTCTCTCTCTCTCTCTCTCTCTCTCTCTCTCTCTCTCTCTCTCTCTCTCTCTCTCTCTCTCTCTCTCTGTCCATCTCTCTCTCTCTCTGTCTATCTCTCTCTCTTTCTTTCTCTCTCTTTCTTTCTTCCTCTCTCTCTCTCTCAGACTTTACTTTACACAGACTTTACTTCAACGCCCTCACACCACCTTGAAGCTCCACTCTGAGACCCATAGAGGAGGAGGAATGCCCAGACGCACCTTTAAAACCTGTT
>NC_060182.1:83290118-83442184 GCF_021184085.1 Oncorhynchus gorbuscha
CTCCTCCTGGCCTTCCTCTCCCCTCCTGGCACTCCCCCACCCCCAGTCACCACTGCCTGCAGTATTAGGGTGTAATTAATGTTATGGCTGATGGCAGTGGTGATGTTAAACTAACTGACTCCTGTCCTGTCTGTCTGACTCCCCAGTTTAAGCACATTTATTCCATTATTCATTAAAGCTGCAGAATGGAACATAGGGCTGGAATTACTGTCAAATGAAGAAATCAGGTGGAAATGGATTGGCTGTCCAGAAAGCCACTGAGACACAGGGTTCTAGATACCGAAGGTACGGTTTACTGTGTGTGTGTGTTCTGGCAATCCCCTTTAATTATTTACTTGTTCATCTTGGGGGATAAAC
Source organism: Oncorhynchus gorbuscha (assembly GCF_021184085.1). Lineage (NCBI taxonomy): Eukaryota > Metazoa > Chordata > Actinopteri > Salmoniformes > Salmonidae > Oncorhynchus > Oncorhynchus gorbuscha. The sequence continues at coordinate 83,290,476 of NC_060182.1, forward strand.
AGTTCTTTATGCTGTAGGACTGCAGTGTTTCTGGTTGATCTTTTCACTATTATCATCTCACTCTAGCTGCGTACATTTGGAAATTGCTTGTTGTGAACAGGCTACTTCAATGTGGTTTCATTTCATTTACATTTACATTTACATTTAAGTCATTTAGCAGACGCTCTTATCCAGAGCGACGAAATTGGTGCATTCACCTTATGACATCCAGTGGAACAGCCACTTTACAATAGTGCATCTAAATATTTTAAGGGGGGTGAGAAGGATTACTTTATCCTATCCTAGGTATTCCTTAAAGAGGTGGGGTTTCAGGTGTCTCCGGAAAGTGGTGATTGACTCCGCTGTCCTGGCGTCGTGAGGGAGTTTGTTCCACCATTGGGGGGCCAGAGCAGCGAACAGTTTTGACTGGGCTGAGCGGGAACTGTACTTCCTCAGTGGTAGGGAGGCGAGCAGGCCAGAGGTGGATGAACACAGTGCCCTTGTTTGGGTGTAGGGCCTGATCAGAGCCTGGAGGTACTGAGGTGCCGTTCCCCTCACAGCTCCGTAGGCAAGCACCATGGTCTTGTAGCGGATGCGAGCTTCAACTGGAAGCCAGTGGAGAGAGCGGAGGAGCGGGGTGACGTGAGAGAACTTGGGAAGGTTGAACACCAGACGGGCTGCGGCGTTCTGGATGAGTTGTAGGGGTTTAATGGCACAGGCCAACAGCGAGTTGCAGTAATCCAGACGGGAGATGACAAGTGCCTGGATTAGGACCTGCGCCGCTTCCTGTGTGAGGCAGGGTCGTACTCTACGGATGTTGTAGAGCATGAACCTACAGGAACGGGCCACCGCCTTGATGTTAGTTGAGAAAGACAGGGTGTTGTCCAGGATCACGCCAAGGTTCTTAGCGCTCTGGGAGGAGGACACAATGGAGTTGTCAACCATGATGGTGAGATCATGGAACGGGCAGTCCTTCCCCGGGAGGAAGAGCAGCTCCGTCTTGCCGAGGTTCAGCTTGAGGTGGTGATCCGTCATCCACACTGATATGTCTGCCAGACATGCAGAGATGCGATTCGCCACCTGGTCATCAGAAGGGGGAAAGGAGAAGATTAATTGTGTGTCGTCTGCATAGCAATGATAGGAGAGACCATGTGAGGTTATGACAGAGCCAAGTGACTTGGTATATAGCGAGAATAGGAGAGGGCCTAGAACAGAGCCCTGGGGGACACCAGTGGTGAGAGCGCGTGGTGAGGAGACAGATTCTTGCCACACCACCTGGTAGGAGCGACCTGTCAGGTAGGACGCAATCCAAGCGTGGGCCGCACTGGAGATGCCCAACTCGGAGAGGGTGGAGAGGAGGATCTGATGGTTCACAGTTTGGAAGGCAGCCGATAGGTCTAAAAGGATGAGAGCAAAGGAGAGAGAGTTAGCTTTAGCAGTGCGGAGCGCCTCCGTGATACAGAGAAGAGCAGTCTCAGTTGAATGACTAGTCTTGAAACCTGACTGATTTGGATCAAGAAGGTCATTCTGAGAGAGATAGCGGGAGAGCTGGCCAAGGACGGCACGTTCAAGAGTTTTGGAGAGAAAAGAAAGAAGGGATACTGGTCTGTAGTTGTTGACATCGGAGGGATCGAGTGTAGGTTTTTTCAGAAGGGGTGCAACTCTCGCTCTCTTGAAGACGGAAGGGACGTAGCCAGCGGTCAGGGATGAGTTGATGAGCGAGGTGAGGTAAGGGAGAAGGTCTCCGGAAATGGTCTGGAGAAGAGAGGAGGGGATAGGGTCAAGCGGGCAGGTTGTTGGGCGGCCGGCCGTCACAAGATGCGAGATTTCATCTGGAGAGAGAGGGGAGAAAGAGGTCAGAGCACAGGGTAGGGCAGTGTGAGCAGAACCAGCGGTGTCGTTTGACTTAGCAAACGAGGATCGGATGTCGTCGACCTTCTTTTCAAAATGGTTGACGAAGTCATCTGCAGAGAGGGAGGAGGGGGGGAGGGGGAGGAGGATTCAGGAGGGAGGGGAATATGGCAAAGAGCTTCCTAGGGTTAGAGGCAGATGCTTGGAATTTAGAGTGGTAGAAAGTGGCTTTAGCAGCAGAGACAGAGGAGGAAAATGTAGAGAGGAGGGAGTGAAAGGATGCCAGGTCCGCAGGGCGGAGAGTTTTCCTCCATTTCCGCTCGGCTGTCCGGAGCCCTGTTCTGTGAGCTCGCAATGAGTCGTCGAGCCACGGAGCGGGAGGGGAGGACCGAGCCAGCCTGGAGGATAGGGGACATAGAGAGTCAAAGGATGCAGAAAGGGAGGAGAGGAGGGTTGAGGAGGCAGAATCAGGAGATAGGTTGGAGAAGGTTTGAGCAGAGGGAAGAGATGATAGGATGGAAGAGGAGAGAGTAGCGGGGGAGAGAGAGCGGAGGTTGGGACGGCGCGATACCATCCGAGTAGGGGCAGTGTGGGAAGTGTTGGATGAGAGCGAGAGGGAAAAGGATACAAGGCAGTGGTCGGAGACTTGGAGGGGAGTTGCAATGAGGTTAGTGGAAGAACAGCATCTAGTAAAGATGAGGTCGAGCGTATTGCCTGCCTTGTGAGTAGGGGGGGAAGGTGAGAGTGAGAAGGTGAGAGGGTGAGGTCAAAAGGAGTAGAGGAGTGGAAAGGAGTGGAAAGAAGGAGGCAGAGAGGAATGAGTCAAAGGTAGACGTGGGGAGGTTAAAGTCGCCCAGAACTGTGAGAGGTGAGCCGTCCTCAGGAAAGGAGCTCATCAAGGCATCAAGCTCATTGATGAACTCTCCGAGGGAACCTGGAGGGCGATAAATGATAAGGATGTTAAGCTTGAAAGGGCTGGTAACTGTGACAGCATGGAATTCAAAGGAGGCGATAGACAGATGGGTAAAGGGAGAAAGAGAGAATGACCACTTGGGAGAGATGAGGATCCCGGTGCCACCACCCCGCTGACCAGAAGCTCTCGGGGTGTGCGAGAACACGTGGGCGGACAAAGAGAGAGCAGTCGGAGTAGCAGTGTTATCTGTGGTGATCCATGTTTCCGTCAGTGCCAAGAAGTCGAGGGACTGGAGGGAGGCATAGGCTGAGATGAACTCTGCCTTGTTGGCCGCAGATCGGCAGTTCCAGAGGCTACCGGAGACCTGGAACTCCACGTGGGTCGTGCACGCTGGGACCACTAGATTAGGGTGGCCGCGGCCACGCGGTGTGGAGCGTTTGTATGGTCTGTGCAGAGAGGAGAGAACAGGGATAGACAGACACATTGTTGACAGGCTACAGAAGAGGCTACGCTAATGCAAAGGAGATTAGAATGACAAGTGGACTACACGTCTCGAATGTTCAGAAAGTTAAGCTTACGTAGCAAGAATCTTATTGACTAAAATGATTAAAATGATACAGTACTGCTGAAGTAGGCTAGCTGGCAGTGGCTGCGTTGTTGACACTACACTAATCAAGTCGTTCCGTTGAGTGTAATAGTTTCTACAGTGCTGCTATTCGGGGGCTAGCTGGCTAGCTAGCAGTGTTGATTACGTTACGTTGCGTTAAAAGAACGACAATAGCTGGCTAGCTAACCTAGAAAATCGCTCTAGACTACACAATTATCTTTGATACAAAGACGGCTATGTAGCTAGCTATGTAGCTAGCTACGATCAAACAAATCAAACCGTTGTACTGTAATGAAATGAAATGAAAATGTGATACTACCTGTGGAGCGAAGCAGAATGCGACCGGTTTGTTGAGTTCTATTCGGTAGACGTTGGCTAGCTGTTGGCTAGCTAGCAGTGTCTCCTACGTTAAGGACGACAAATAGCTGGCTAGCTAACCTCGGTAAATTAAGATAATCACTCTAAGACTACACACTCTAAACTACACAATTATCTTGGATACGAAGACAGCAAAGACAACTATGTAGCTAGCTAACACTACACTAATCAAGTCGTTCAGTTGAGTGTAATAGTTTCTACAGTGCTGCTATTCGGTAGACGGTGGACGTTTGCTAGCTGGCTAGCTGCTGGGCAGATACTACGTTAGGACGACGAAATACGATAATTACGCAATTATCTTTGATACAAAGACGGCTATGTAGCTAGCTAAGAAGAAATTGCTAAGATTAGACAAATCAAACCGTTGTACTATAATGAAATGTAATGAAAAGTTATACTACCTGCGGACCGAAGTGGGGATGCGACCGCTCGCTCCAACCTGTGACTTATTGCCAGCTGTATCTCATAGCTGAGTCAGCTGTGAATGAACACGCCCCTCTGTCTCAGTGCTGTGTGTGTGTGTGTGCATGAGCTCATGTGTGCTTTGGTGAGTGCGTGAGAGAGAGAGAGAGAGAGAGACAGAGAGAAGGAAATACTGTCCCACTGACTTAAATCTACTGTACGCTCTGTATTACAATCCAATGAGTCTAATCACTTCCATTCACCACACAATGTCTGTGTTCTATTCAGAGGCTCGCTGAGGTTTCCCATGTCAGGTTGGTTGGCTTGGAGTACAGAGGGCTTCTCCTGTTCTCATTTGTCTGCTGTTGTGTCCGCTAGGCTATACACTCATCCTGTGGCCAACATTTACAGTGTTGGTTTTCTGAGTGGAGGAGAGGGAAAAAATTCATAAAGGAAAGGAAATAAATGGATTTCATTAATTACAGATAAAACAAAGGGATGAAAACCATTGTGTTTTTTTTCCTGCTCCGTTTTTCCTTTTATTTTCAGCATGACTGTTGGGAGGCCCTGGGTCTAACTCGCGAGAGAGAGAGAGAGAGAGAGAGAGAGAGAGAGAGAGAGAGAGAGAGAGAGAGAGAGAGAGAGAGAGAGAGAGAGAGAGAGAGAGAGAGACAGAGAGGGAGAGGGTGAGAGAGGGAGGGAGAGCGAGAGGGAGAGAGAGAGAGACAGAGAGGGAGAGAGAGAGAGAGACAGAGAGGGAGAGAGAGAGAGAGAGAGAGAGAGAGAGAGAGAGAGAGAGAGAGAGAGAGAGAGAGAGAGAGAGAGAGAGAGAGGGAGAGAGAGAGAGAGAGAGAGAGAGAGAGAGAGAGAGAGAGAGAGAGAGAGAGAGAGAGAGAGAGAGAGAGAGAGAGAGAGAGAGGGAGAGAGAGAGAGACACACACAGAGAGGGAGGGAGAGAGAGAGTGAGAGGAAGAGAGAGTGACAGAGAGGGAGAGGGTGAGAGAGGGAGGGAGAGGGAGAGGGAGAGAGAGAGCGAGAAAGAGAGGGAGAGGGTGAGAGAGGGAGAGAGAGAGAGGAAGACAGAGAGAGCGAGACAGAGAGGGAGAGGGTGAGAGAGGGAGGGAGAGAGAGAGGGAGAGACAGAGAGGGTGAGAGAGGGAGGGAGAGAGAGAGGGAGAGAGAGAGCGAGACAGAGAGGGAGAGGGTGAGAGAGGGAGGGAGAGAGACAGGGAGAGACAGAGAGGGTGAGGGTGAAAGAGGGAGGGAGAGAGAGAGAGGGAGAGAGAGAGAGCGAGACAGAGAGGGAGAGGGTGAGAGAGGGAGGGAGAGAGAGAGAGTGAGAAAGAGAGGGAGAGGGTGAGAGAGGGAGAGAGAGAGCAAGACAGAGAGAGCGAGAAAGAGAGGGAGAGGGTGAGAGAGGGAGAGAGAGAGAGCAAGACAGAGAGAGCGAGACAGAGAGGGAGAGGGTGAGAGAGGGAGGGAGAGAGAGAGGGAGAGACAGAGAGGGTGAGAGAGGGAGGGAGAGAGAGAGAGGGAGAGAGAGAGCGAGACAGAGAGGGAGAGGGTGAGAGATGGAGGGAGAGAGAGGGAGAGACAGAGAGGGTGAGAGAGGGAGGGAGAGAGAGAGGGAGAGAGAGTGTGACAGAGAGGGAGAGGGTGAGAGAGGGAGGGAGAGAGAGAGAGAGAGAGAGGGAGGGAGAGAGAGAGGGAGAGACAGAGAGGGTGAGAGAGGGAGGGAGATAGAGAGAGGGAGAGAGAGAGAGCGAGACAGAGAGGGAGAGGGTGAGAGAGGGAGAGAGAGCGAGACAGAGAGGGAGAGGGTGAGAGAGGGAGGGAGAGAGAGAGGGAGAGAGAGCGAGACAGAGAGGGAGAGGGTGAGAGAGGGAGGGAGAGAGAGAGGGAGAGAGAGAGAGGGAGAGAGAGCGAGACAGAGAGGGAGAGGGTGAGAGAGGGAGGGAGAGAGAGAGAGGGAGAGAGAGAGCAAGACAGAGAGGGAGAGGGTGAGAGAGGGAGGGAGAGAGAGAGAGCGAGACAGAGAGGGAGAGGGTTAGAGAGGGAGGGAGAGAGAGAGAGAGGGAGAGGGTGAGAGAGGGAGGGAGAAAGAGAGAGGGAGAGACAGAGAGGGAGAGGGTGAGAGAGGGAGGGAGAGAGAGAGAGGGAGGGAGAGAGCGAGGGAGAGACAGAGAGGGTGAGAGAGGGAGGGAGAGAGAGAGAGGGAGAGAGAGAGAGCGAGACAGAGAGGGAGAGGGTGAGAGAGGGAGGGAGAGAGAGAGGGAGAGAGAGCGAGACAGAGAGGGAGAGGGTGAGAGAGGGAGGGAGAGAGAGAGGGAGAGAGAGCGAGACAGAGAGGGAGAGGGTGAGAGAGGGAGGGAGAGAGAGAGGGAGAGGGTGAGAGAGGGAGGGAGAGAGAGAGGGAGAGACAGAGAGGGAGAGGGTGAGAGAGCGAGACAGAGAGGGAGAGGGTGAGAGAGGGAGAGAGAGAGAGAGAGAGGGAGAGACAGACAGGGAGAGGGTGAGAGAGGGAGGGAGAGAGAGAGAGGGAGAGAGAGCGAGACAGAGAGGGAGAGGGTGAGAGAGAGCCAAACTATTTAAATTAGAAGGGAGCCCCATGGTTCTACCTCTAGAGTGGCGAGGAGCTGAAAGCCTTTCATTTAGGTCATATGTGCTAAGGTCTGCTCTCACAACAACAAGGTCTCAGTCCTTGTGTCCGTCAAATGTATAGATATTCAGAACTTGTTGAAAAAATATCAGGCACTTGTTGAAAAATATCAGGCAAATATAAATCAAAACTGGATAGTTTTCAGAGATACAGTAGATGGTAAATAAACATAATAATAAATACAAATATATGAGGGATTGGAATTGATGCAGACAATTACATTGATTACAATATTAAAGCCAAAAACCCCAGAAGAACAGAACTGAATTGATAAGTACAATTAATGTCACTTATCTCTCAGTCTCAGAATTAGACAGTCTCAGGTCAGAATTAGACAGTCTCAGGTCAGAATTAGACAGTCTCAGGTAAGAATTAGACAGTCTCAGGTCAGAATTAGACAGTCTCAGGTCAGAATTAGACAGTCTCAGGTCAGAATTAGACAGTCTCAGGTCAGAATTAGACAGTCTCAGGTCAGAATTAGACAGTCTCAGGTCAGCATTAGACAGTCTCAGGTAAGAATGAGTTCATCCATGGTTCTCAAAGACTAACATTTCTAAGTTCTTCCAAACGTCACATTTCCAAAGTGTTTAATACATTTAGGCATTAACTCTGAAATCTTAAGATTAGGCATTAAGTCCGCATGGTTAAGGTAAGGGATATGGTTTGGATAGGCTTAAAACAAAAATTGTCATTCATTGTATTACTAGATTTGAACATGCACTCTTCCTCATCCTCCATCCCCACCCCCATAGCATGTAACAGTGTTCACTGTTGTCCCTACTGTCTGGTTTCCACGTCATCTCCCGACGTCGTCAGACATGAATGGACGTCTAACATTGACTTGTATCATGGGTGGCCTGGCTGCTCACAAAGGGCCCTAATGCACCTGTCGCCAAGACACACACACACACACCAAACCTTACAATATATGAGAAGGGGCACTGTTTGTTGCTTCGTTGATTCGTTTTCTGTGTGTTTGACCCACTGTACTGGATGTATCACTTTCTCTCTCTCTCTCTCTCTCTCTCTCTCTCTCTCTCTCTCTCTCTCTCTCTCTCTCTCTCTCTCTCTCTCTCTCTCTCTCTCTCTCTCTCTCTCTCTGTCTCTCTGTCTCTCTCTGTCTCTCTCTCTCTCTCTCTCTCTCTCTGTCTCTCTCTCTCTCTCTCTCTCTCTCTCTCTCTCTCTCTCTCTCTCTCTCTCTCTCTCTCTCTCTCTCTCTCTCTCTCTCTCTCTCTCTCTCTCTCTCTCTCTCTCTCTCTCTGCACATCACCTTGGGCAAGCTAAGATGGCAGCCAAGGAAGCTTAACGGTTTAGAGGCACCTTGTTCAACCCTTCCCTCTGAACACAGTCGTGCCAGCCTCTTCCAGAGGAGCGTAGTTCCAGAACAATATTCGGGCAGGCCTGTGTTGTGTCATTGTGGGGATGAGACCGAGGGATTTACCAGAACAATGCAGTGTAAGTGCTGCTGAACAGAGGGGCTTGTGCCACCGATCTCTTAGCAGCCAAACACACATTGTGAAGGCACGTTGAACGCTGTCCCAACCTATTCTCAAGTTAGTGACATGCCATTGTTCCCGTTTCATGTTTTTTCCAGGCATGCCTGTATTTTATACTGCTGTCTGTGTGCTAGTGAATGTGGGCATTCCATCCTCTATTATGTGTACAGTGTATGCAAACATTTGTGAACGTGTGTGTGTGTGTGTGTGTGTGTGTGTGTGTGTGTGTGTGTGTGTGTGTGTGTGTGTGTGTGTGTGTGTGTGTGTGTGTGTGTGTGTGTGTGTGTGTGTGTGTGTGTGTGTGTGAATGTATGTGTGTGTCTGTGAAAGTGTGTGTGTTTGTGTGTGAACGTTTGTGTGTGTGTTTGTGTATGTGTGTAAACGTGTGTGTGTGTATGAACATGAGTGTATGAACGTGTGCACATGTGTGTGTGTGTGAAAGCGTGTGTGTTAATGCATGTGTGTGTGTGTGTGTGTGTGTGTGTGTGTGTGTGTGTGTGTGTGTGTGTGTGTGTGTGTGTGTGTGTGTGTGTGTGTGTGTGTGTGTGTGTGTGTGTGTGTGTGTAAACTTGTGTGTGTTTGTGTGAACGTGTGTGTGTGTGTGTGTGTATGAACATCAGTGTGTGAACGTGTGAACATGTGTGTGTGTGTGAAAGCGTGTGTGTTAATGTGTGTGTGTGTGTGTGTGTGTGTGAACGTGTGTGTGTTTGTGTGTGAACGTGTGTGTATGTAAACGTCTGTGTGTATGTGAACGTCTGTGTGCGTGTGTGTGTGCGTAAATGTGTGTGTGTGCGTAAACATGTGTGTGCGAAAGTGTGTGTGTGTGTGTGAACGTGTGTGTGTGTGTGTGTGTGTGTGTAAACGTGTGTGTGTGTGTGTGTGTGTATTGACACCAATTAGTGACAGCAGGACTGTAGCCCAATGCAATTATCTGAATGAGTATTACAACAGTTTTAAATCTCGATTGGAAATACGATGTGATTGTGTGGATGAATTGTATTATTGTGGAATAATTGTTTTAATCCTTCCCATGTTCAATGTTTTAAATGTTTAAATGTTTGCGGTTCATTGTATCGTTGCGTTTATAGTCAAATATAAGCCATTGATAGGGTGTTAGCATTGACCAATGCTTGTCTGATACAGCTTGGTTAGATTGTTGTATGTGTGATGTGTAGTTGTAATAGTGTACTAATGTAGTTGTCATTCACTGAAGCCTTGTCAGAACACACAACCCGCCCAGATCACAGTGTCATATTCCACATGATTCTCCATTGTTCTCTTTCTACCTTTTGATTCCTGCCTTTATGCAGTTTCACAATCACAACAACATAGTTATAAAAGATAGTGGGAGTGTCCCAGATGGCAGCCTATCCCCTATAAAGTGCACTTCTTTTGACAAGGGCCTTGTGGGCAATGGTCCAAAGGCACTAAAGTGCACTAAAAAGGAAATAAGGTTCCATTTCAAGTCAAATCTAATTGTATTTGTTACATGCCGAATACAACTGGTGTAGAACGTAAAGTGAAATGATTACTTACAACCAACAATGTAGTTCAAGAAAAATGGTAAATCTGTAAAATGATATAGAATCAGCTTGATCCCCTCTGTCGAAGATACTTGGACATTATTTTTTGATATTTTCAGTGGTATTGTCAACAAGCACGCCCCCATAAAGAAAATGAGAATTAAAAACAGGTTCAGCCCCTGGTTCGACCGTGATCTTGCAGAGTTACTCCACCTCAAGAATTTCATTTGGTGAAAGGCTTGGCACACGCATATTCAGGCTGACTGGCTATCTTTCAGGTAAATGAGAAATAATTGCACTCAGGATATCCGGAAGGCCAAAGTTAGTTAATTTAAGGAGCAGTTCACTCTCAGTGGGTCTAACTCCAAGAAGTTCTTGAAAATATTTAAAGACCTGGAGAATAAACCCTCCTCCTCACAGCTGCCTATGTCCCTTAATGTTGATGATGTGGAAGCACATGGCTGAGCTCTTAAATCACCACTTCATTAAGTCAGGATTACTATTTGACTACTTGCCCGTCCAAAATTCCCTTATCTCCCACAACGTCTACTGCGACTATCCCCGATCCTTCTTCCTCTTTTTCCCCTGCCCCGCTACAAAGTTTCACCCTGGAGGCAGTCACTGAGTCCAAGGTGCTAAAGGAGCTCCTTAAACTTGACCCTGAAAAATACATCTGGTTGAGACCCTTTCTTATTTAAGGTTGCTACCCCTATTATCGCCAAGCCTATATCCACCGTTTTTAACCTGTCTCTCTTTTCTGGGGAGGTTCCCATTGCTTGGAAGGCAGCCACGGTTCGTCCATCATTTAAAGGGGGAGATCATTCGGGTCCTTAAAGGTCCTTAACCTGTTGAGTGTAGGGGGCATGATGTTTGTATGAAAAACGTGCCCAAATTAAACTGCCTATTTCTCAGGCCCAGAAGCTATAATATGCATATAAATGTCGGATAAGGATAGAAAACATTCTAAAGTTTCCAAAACTGTCACAATATTGTCTGTGAGTATAACATAACTGATATTGCAGGCTAAAACCTGAGGACAATCCAACCCGGAAGTGCTATTTTTCCTGAAAGCTCTCTGTTCCATTGCCTGCCTTCGCTCCATTTAAAGGGATATCAACCAGATTCATTTTCCTATGGCTTCCCCATGGTGTGAACTATAGACATAGTTTCAGGCTTTTATTCAGGCTTTCAGGCTTTTATTTTGAAAAAATGAGCGAGAAAGATCACATCGCACCATTAGATGGCTGAGTGCCAGCAGCGTTTTGCATGCGCAACAGCTTGGAGCAGACATTTCTCTCTCTCTCCTATTGATAATATAATAATAATAATATATGCCATTTAGCAGACGCTTTTATCCAAAGCGACTTACAGTCATGTGTGCATACATTCTACGTATGGGTGGTCCCGGGGATCGAACCCACTACCCTGGCGTTACAAGCGCCATGCTCTACCAACTGAGCTACAGAAGGAAAGAAGCGACAGTCCCGGTTGAAATATTATCGATTATATATTGTAAAAACAACCTGAGGATTGATTATAAAAAACGTTTGACATGTTTCTACAAACTTTACGGATACTATTTGGAATTTTCGTCTGCCTGGTCGTGACCGCTCGAGCCTGTGGATTTCTGAACATATCGCGCCAATCAAATGGAGGTATTTTGGATATAAAAATCATCTTTATGGAACAAAAGGAACATTTATTGTATAACTGGGAGTCTCGTGAGTGCAAACATCTGAAGATCATCAAAGGTGAGTGATTTAATTTATTGCTTTTCTGACTTTCGTGACCAATCTACTTGGCTAGTGTGCTGCTATTTTTATTGACTTGGCCAAAACTTTTGATACAGTAGACCACTCCATTATTGTGGTCGGCTAAGGAGTACTGGTGTCTCTGAGGGGTCTTTGGCCTGGTTTGCTGACTATCTCCCTCGAAGTGCAGTCTATAAAGTCCGAAAATATGTTGTCTCAGCCACTGCTTGTCACCAAGGGAGTACCCCAAGGCTCGATCCTAAGCCCCACACTCTTCTCAATTTACATCAACAACATAGCTCAGGCAGTAGGAAGCTCTCTCATCCATTTATATGCAGATTTTACAGTCTTATACTCAGCTGGCCCCTCCTGGGATATTGTATTAAATGCTCTACATCAAAGCTTTATTTGTGTCCAACAAGCTTTCTCTACCCTTAACCCTGTTCTGAACACACCCGAAACAAAGGTAATGCTGTTTGGTAAGAAGTAAGTATTCGGCCCCATTGAACTTTGCGACCTTTTGCCACATTTCAGGCTTCAAACAAAAGATATAAAACTGTATTTTTTTGTGAAGAATCAACAACAAGTGGGACACAATCATGAAGTGGAACGACATTTATTGGATATTTCAAACTTTTTTTACAAATCAAAAACCTAAAAATTGGGCGTGCAAAATTATTCAGCCCCTTTACTTTCAGTGCAGCAAACTCTCTCCAGAAGTTCAGTGAGGATCTTTGAATGATCCAATTTTGACCTAAATGACTAATGATGATAAATACAATCCACCTGTGTGTAATCAAGTCTCCGTATAAATGCACCTGTACTGTGATAGTCTCAGAGGTCCGTTAAAAGCGCAGAGAGCATCATGAAGAACAAGGAACACACCAAGCAGGTCCGAGATACTGTTGTGAAGAAGTTTAAAGCCGGATTTGGATACAAAAATATTTCCCAAGCATTAAACAACCCAAGGAGCACTGTGCAAGCGATAATATTGAAATAGAAGGAGTATCAGACCACTGCAAATCTACCAAGACCTGGCCATCCCTCTAAACTTTCAGCTCATACAAGGAGAAGACTGATCAGAGATGCACCCAAGAGGCCCAAATCTGGCCTTTATGGAAGAGTGGCAAGAAGAAAGCCATTTCTTAAAGATATCCATAACAAGTGTCGTTTAAAGTTTGCCACAAGCCACCTGGGAGACACACCAAACATGTGGAAGAAGGTGCTCTGGTCAGATGAAACCAAAATTGAACTTTTTGGCAACAATGCAAAATGTTATGTTTGGTGTAAAAGCCACACAGCTCATCACCCTGAACACACCATCCCCACTGTCAAACATGGTGGTGGCAGCATCATGGTTTGGGCCTGCTTTTCTTCAGCAGGGACAGGGAAGATGGTTAAAATTGATGGGAAGATGGATGGAGCCAAATACAGGACCATTCTGGAAGAAAACCTGATGGAGTCTGCAAAAGACCTGAGACTGGGACGGAGAATTGTCTTCCAAAAAGACAATGATCCAAAACATAAAGCAAAATCTACAATGGAATGGTTCAAAAATAAACATATCCAGGTGTTAGAATGGCCAAGTCAAAGTCCAGACCTGAATCCAATCGAGAATCTGTGGAAAGAACTGAAAACTGCTGTTCACAAATGCTCTCCATAATATAATAAATATATGCCATTTAGCAGATGCTTTTATCCAAAGCGACTTACAGTCATGTGTGCATACATTCTACATATGGGTGGTCCCGGGAATCAAACCCACTACCCTGGCGTTACAAGCGCCATGCTCTACCAACTGAGCTACAGAAGGACCACCAAGGTCCATCCAACCTCACTGAGCTCGAGCTGTTTTGCAACGATGTTCAAAACTGATAGAGACATACCCCAAGCGACTTACAGCTGTAATCGCAGCAAAAGGTGGAGCTACAAAGTATTAACTTAAGGGGGCTGAATAATTTTGCACGCCCAATTTTTCAGTTTTTGATATGTTAAAAAAGTTTGAAATATCCAATAATTGTCGTTCCACTTCATGATTGTGTCCCACTTGTTGTTGATTCTTCACAAACAAATACAGTTTTATATCTTTATGTTTGAAGCCTGAAATGTGGCAAAAGGTCGCAAAGTTCAAGGGGGCCGAATACTTTCGCAAGGCACTGCAAGGGTGCTCTCGAGTAGCCAAATGTTCTTTACCATTCGGCCATCAGATTTGCCACCAATGCTCCTTACAGGACACATCCCTGCACTCTGGACATCTGGTCATCTGGTCACCGCTATATAACTGTCACAAGACCCACTGGTTGATGCGTATTTATAAAACCCTCTTAGGCCCCTCTCCCCCATCTGAGCTATCTACTGCAGCCCTCATCCTCCACATACAACACCAGTTGTGCCAGTCACATTCTGTTACCCTCTCTTGAGTAGGGGGCATTATTTTGACGTCCAGATGAAAAGCGTGCTGAAAGTAAACTGCCTGTTACTCAGGCCCAGAAGCTAGGATATGCATATAATAGAAAACCCTCTAAAGTTTCTAAAACTGTTGAAATGATGTCTGTGAGTATAACAGAACTGATATGGTAGGCGAAACCCCGAGGACAAACCACCCCCCCAGAATGTTTTTTTTCAGCTTATCACAATTTTGGCAAAATTACAATGGCAACCACTTTTATTATGATGCCAAGTCATCCCAGATTGCAGTTCCTAGGGCTTCCACTAGATGTCAACAGTTTTTAGACAGAGTTTCAGGCTGGTTTTTGGAAAAATTAGCCAGAAATTGTAGTTTTTCTAGGTGGCTTCCATTTTGGCTGTAGTGTTTCCAAACGAGTGGAAGAGAGCACGTTCCTTGGTATTTTTCTCCAGTACAGACAATAACGATTAGGGTACGTATTAGGGTACCTAAGGTTTGATTTTAAACGTTGTTTGACTTGTTTGGAAAAGTTTATTAGTAATGTTTGGGATTCATTTTTTATTCATTTTGATGAAGGAAAACTGGGTGGATTATTGACTGAAGCGCACCAGCTAAACATCATTTTTATGGATATTATTGAACAAAAGTGTGTGTGTGTGTGTCTCTGTGTGTGTGTGTATGTGTGTGTGTCTGTGTGTTTCTCTATATGTATCTGTGAACATGTGTTTGTGTGTTTGTGTATGTGTGTGTGTCTCTCTCTGTGTGTGTGTATGTAGGTGTGTCTGTGGGTGTGTCTGTGTGTTCATGTGTGTGTGTGTGTGTGTGTCGTGTGTCTGTGAGAGAGAGTGTGTGTGTGTGTGTGTGTGTGTGTGTGTGTGTGTGTGTGTGTGTGTGTGTGTGTGTGTGTGTGTGTGTGTGTGTGTGTGTGTGTGTGTGTGTGTGTGTGTGTGTGTGTGTGTGTGTGTGTGTGTGTCTGTGAGAGAGAGAGTGTGTGTGTGTGTCTGCGAGAGAGAGTGAGTGTGTGTATGTGTAAGAGAGGGAGAGTGTGTTTGAGAGTGTGTGAGAGAGAGAGAGAGAGAGAGAGAGAGAGAGAGAGAGAGAGAGAGAGTGTGTGTGTGTGTGTGTGTGTGTGTGTGTGTGTGTGTGTGTGTGTGTGTGTGTGTGTGTGTGTGTGTGTGTGTGTGTGTGTGTGTGTGTGTGTGTGTGTGTGTGTGTGAAGGAGAGAGAGAGAGACAGAGTTTGCTTGAGATAGACCTACACTATATATACAGTACAGTGGATTAGGCTATTTCAGCCACACCCTTTGTGTATAATATCGAGCACACAGCCATGCAATTCCCATAGACATACATTTGCAATAGAATGGCCAGTACTGAAGAGCTTGTGACTTTTAACATGGCACCGTTATAGGATGCCACCTTTCCAACGAGTCAGTTCGTCAGTTTTCTGCCCTGCTAGAGCTGCCCCTGTAAACTAAATGGTGTTATTGTGAAGTGTAAACATCAAGGAGCAACAACGGCTAGGCCGCGAAGTGGTGGGCCATACAACATCACAGAACGGGAACGCCGAGTGCTGAAGCTCGTAGTGCGTAAAAATCACCTGTCCTCAGATGCAACACTGGCCACCCCACATAGCCTGGTTCCTCTCTAGGTTTCTTCCTAGGTTTTGGCCTTTCTAGGGAGTTTTTCCTAGCCACCGTGCTTTTACACCTGCATTGTTTGCTGTTTGGGGTTTTAGGCTGGGTTTCTGTACAGCACTTTGAGATATCAGCTGATGTACGAAGGGCTATATAAATAAATTTGATTTGATTTGATTTGATTTGATTTGAACACTCACTACCGAGTTCCAAAATGAAGCAACTTCAGCACAATAACTGTTTGTCGGGAGCTTCATGAAACCGGCATTCATTTCCGAGCAGCCGCACACAAGCTGCACACAAGCTGAAGATCACAAGTGCTTGAGAGGCTAGTTAAGGATCATATCACCTCTACCTTACCTGACACCCTAGACCCACTTCAATTTGCTTACCGCCCCAATAGAGCCACAGTTGATGCAATCGCCATTGCACTGCACACTGCCCTATCTCATCTGGACAAAAGGTAAACCCATGTAAGAATGCTGTTCATTGACTATAGCTCAGCATTCAACACCATAGTACCCTCCAAGCTCATCATTAAGCTCGGGGCCCTGGGTCTGAACCTAGTCCTGGTCTGAACCCGGTCTGTGCAACTTGGTCCTGGACTTCCTGACGGTCCGCCCCCAAGTGGTGAATAACACCTCCACTTCGCTGAACCTCAACACAGGGGCCCCACAAGGGTGTGTGCTCAGCCCCCTCCTGTACTCCCTGTTCACCCATGACTGTACTCCCTGTTCACGCACGCCTCGACCTTAATCATCAAGTTTGCAGACTGATTACCAACAATGACAAGACAGCCTACAGGGAGGAAGTGAGGGCCCTGGGAGAGTGGTGCCTGGAAAATAGCCTCTCACTCAACGTCAACAAAACAAAGGAGCTGATTGTGGACTTCAGGAAACAGCAGAGGGAGCACCCCCCCTATCCACATCAACAGGACTGCAGTCGAGAAGGTGGAAAGCTTCAAGTTCCTCTGCATACACATCACTGACAATCTGAAATTGTCCACCCACACAGACAGTGTGGTGAAGAAGGCGCAACAGCGCCTCTTCAACGTAAGGAGGCTCACAAACTTCTACAGATGCATAATTGAGAGCATCCTGACGGAAAGTATCACCGTCTGGTACAGCAACTGCACTGCTTGCAACAGCAGTGCTCTCCAGAGGGTGGTGCGGTCTGCCCAACACATTACTGGCGGCAAACTACCTGCCCTCAAGGACACCTACAGCACCTGATGTCACAGGAAGAACAAAAAGATCATCAAGGACTTCAACCACTCGAGCCAATGCTTGTTCACTCTGCTATCATTCAGAAGGTGCGGTCAGTACAGGTGCACTGTGAGATGCTACTGCATTGTTGGAGCTAGGAACACAAGCATTTTGGCTACAGCCGCAATAACATCTGCTAAATATGTATATGTGACCAATAAAATTTGATTTGATTTGAGTTGAACGCTCGCCGCCATTGGACTCTGGAGCAGTGAAAACGCTTTCTCTGGAGTAATGAACCACAATTTACCATCTGGCAGTCTGATGGACGAATATGGGTTTGGTAGATGCCTGGAGAACACTACCTACCTGAATGCATAGTGCCAACTGTAAAGTTTGATGGAGGATGAATAATGGTCTGGAGCTTTTTTTCATGTTTTGGGTTAGGCTCCTTAGTTCCAGTGAAGGGAAATCTTAACGCAACAGCATACAATGATATTCTAGATAATTATGTGCTTCCAACTTTGTGGCAACGGTTTGGGGAAGGCCTTTCTTGTTCAGCATGACAATGTGTGCACAGCGAGATCCATACAGAAATGGTTTGTCGAGATCGGTGTGGAAGAACTTGACTGGCCTGCACAGAGCGCTGACCTCAACCCCATAGAACACCTTTGGGATGAATTGGAATGCCGACCTTAAGCCAGGCCTAATTGCCCAATGTCAGTGACCGACCTAATTAATGCGCTTGTGGTTAAGTCGAAGCAAGTCCCCACAGCAATATTTCAACATTTAGCAGAAAGCCTTCCCAGAAGAGTGGAGGCTGTTATAGCAGCAAAGGTGGGTGCCAACTCCATATAATGCCCATGATTTTGGAATGAGATGTAGATGAGCAGGTGTCCACATACTTTTAGTCATGTAGTATATTTTCTGCACTGCCATATTGTCACGTCAGTGTTTTGAGGAAGTGTGGAGACAGGGTTCAGAGAGGGTTAAAAGAGGGTCAGAGTGAGATATCATTCCAAACTAATGAGTCAGTGAGTGAGACCCTTCCAAACTAATGAGTTTGTGAGTAAGAGTCTGACCAAGGTTGACGTGGGTTGTCTTTTAGATAAGGCAGATGTGGAGTTCACATCTTATGACGGAGAAGGAGAGAGAGAGAGAGAGAGAAATGGATATAATATCTCTCTTTTTCTGTCTTTCTCGCTCTATCTCTCTCT
Source organism: Oncorhynchus gorbuscha (assembly GCF_021184085.1). Taxonomy (NCBI): domain Eukaryota; kingdom Metazoa; phylum Chordata; class Actinopteri; order Salmoniformes; family Salmonidae; genus Oncorhynchus; species Oncorhynchus gorbuscha. Next base: position 83,308,500 of record NC_060182.1, read on the forward strand.
GTCACACACACCCACAACCGCACACACACACACACACACACACACACACACACACACACACACACACACACACACACACACACACACACACACACACACACACACACACACACACACACACACACACACACACACACACACACACACACACACACACACACACACACACACAAAGTGGCCTGAGGAAGTGGAACAGGGTGAGGTGTCTCCTGCGCTCTTCTTTCTCTCTCTCTCTCTCTCTCTCTCTCTCTCTCTCTCTCTCTCCTCTCTCTCTCCCTCTCTGTCCCTCTCCTCTGCTGTGTGGCTACATAACCATCTGGCCAGGCAAAAGATTAGTTTAATAAAGGGGAAATTTCCCCCTTCATAATTTAGTGGAAATGGCTGGACATTTATGCTACAGTGGTACGTCCTCTAAATGCATGCTACGTCGGAGGCCTGGGAATCTGTGTGCTTTTGTAGTGTACAGTGACATATCTGCTCTACAGGGAATAAACATATCCTTGTTTAACCTTCTCCCCATCTCTCTCTCTCTGTCTGTCACTCTCTCTCTCTCTATTTCTATGTATTTCCTCTGTCGCTCTCTCTCTCTCTCTCTCTCGCTTTCTCTCTCTCTCTCTTTCTTTTTCTCTCCTCTGTCTGTTTCTCTCTCACTCTATCTCCCCATCTCTCTCCTTCTCTCTCTCTCCTCTCCTCCTCTTCATTGCATAATACTTCTCATCTGCTATTTAATCCTTTCATATTGTAGCATGTTCTTTTGCCAGTGGTTTGAGAGCCTGTTCTGTTCTGCTGGAGAGGGTAGCAGTGATAAGATAAGTGTGGTTGTACGTATAATAACAACAGCCCTGTGCTGTTGCTGCCGGGGCCGTAGGTAGCTGGCTATAGATGTGTCTACATTACAAATGGCACCCTATTCCCTTTATAGTGCACAACTTTTCAATGGCAGTGCACTATATAGGGATAAGATGTAAAAAGTTCAAAAAACATCCTGAATTAAAGGTTAATGGGATTCTAATTCAAGACTGATTTCATGTCCACCACCTTAGACCTCCTGAAATGACATACTCAAATCTAACTGCCTGTAGCTCAGGACCAGAACAAGGATATGCATATTCTTGGTACCATTTGAAAGGAAACACTTTGAAGTTTGTGGAAATGTGAAAGGAATGTAGGAGAATATAACACAATAGATCTGGTAAAAGATATTACAAAGAATGAACCAACCGTTCTATTGTATTTTTTTTGTACCATCATCTTTGAAATGCAAGAGAAAGGCCATAACATATTTTTCCATCCCAGGTGCAATATACATATTTTGACAACTAGATGGCAGCAGAGTATGTGCAAAGTTTTAGACTGATCCAATGAACCATTGCATTTATGTTCAAAATGTTGTTTCAAGACTGCCCAAATATGCCTAATTTGTTTAATAATAACATTTCATGTTCAAAACTGTGCACTCTCCTCAAACAATATCATGGTATTATTTCACTGTAATAGCTACTGCAAATTGGACAGTGCAGTTAGATTAACATGAATTTAAGCTTTCTGCCAATATAAGATTTGTCTATGTCCTGGGAAATTTTCTTGTTACTTACAACCTCATGCTAATCGCATTAGTCTACGTTAGCTCAACCGTCCCGTGGAAGGGACACCGACAATGTTTTTATTGACTCTGTCATCAAACTGGCTCAAAGATTTTCAACCAAGACCACAGTTCTCACTCCCATAGATAATAGTAAACCAATATTGAGAATTCCTGAAATGTCAGCATCCGTAATGGACAGTAATGTTACCTTCTTCAGGAGCTCTTGAATAAAGGATGTATTTGTCTGGACACTATTCCTGAAGAGACTAAGTATTCTCTGATTGCCCCTATTGTACATCTAGTTAGTCTGTCCATCAAATATGGTTTTGTCTGATTTTAAAACAAATATCGCTGCTGCAATGATACCTGTTTTAAAATCTGGTGACCCAACACTGGTGGAAAATGTCTGAGCTACAGTAAAAGCATTATTCCAGTGCTATCAAAAGTAGCTGAAAGATGGGTAGTTGATCATCTGACTGATCACCTCATTCAGGGCAACTCCACACATCAAATGCAATTTGGGTTCACAACTAACCATTCTACTCAAACAGCCAATTGTTATTTTCTGGAGTGCATTAAATCTAAACTGGATGTAGGTGGTGAAGTCGACACAGTATCAAAGGCCTTTGATACTGTGAATGATGAGGTCCGGCACCCTTAATGTGTCCACTGAAGTTATTAGTTGGATGTATCCCTATCTGACAAACAAAAGTCAAAAGTTTTGTTTGGGGGACACTCAGCCGAACTCTCTTTACTATAACATTGGAGTCCCACAAGGGTCAATATTAGCCACTACACACTGCCCATTCCCATCTGGACAAAAGGTATACCTTTGTAAGAATGCTGTTCATTGACTATAGCTCAGCATTCAACAACATAGTACCCTCCAAGCTCATCTTTAAGCTCGGGCCCTGGGTCTGAACCCTACCCTGTGCAACTTGGTCCTGGACTTCCTGATGGGCCACCCCCAGGTGGTGAAGGTAGGAAACAACACCTCCTCTTCACTGATCCTCAACACAGGGGCCCCACAAGGGTGTGAGCTCAGCCCCCTCCTGTACTCCCTGTTCACCCATGACTGTACTCCCTGTTCACGCACGCCTCCAACTCAATCATCAAGTTTGCAGACGACACAATAGTAGTAGGCCTGATTATCAACAATGACGAGACAGCCTACAGGGAGGAAGTGAGGGCCCTGGGAGAGTGGTGCCTGGAAAATAGCCTCTCACTCCACGTCAACAAAACAAAGGAGCTGAACGTGGAGTTCAGAAACAACAGACGGAGCATGCCCCTATCCACATCGATAGGACCGCAGTGGAGAAGGTTGAAAATGTTATGCAGGTGAATGAGGACCCAAAAGCGACTTGGCGAAAACAGAGTCTTTAATCCAGTAAAGTAAATCTACAATCATAAAGCATAATTCCACTCGTGAGAACAGACTGGAGACTGATCATGAACTGCAGGTTGCCTCGGGAAGGCACTTGAACGAGCAGACTCAGACACCTGCTCACCACGTAGCATCTGAGGGAAACACGACACGACAGGGCGATACACAGACACAGCACGGTGAACAATAGACAAGGATCCGACAGGGCAGAAACGGAAAACAAGGGGAGAAATAGGGACTCTAATCAGGGAAAAAGATAGGGAACAGGTGTGGGAAGACTAAATGATTGATTAGGGGAATAGGAACAGCTGGGAGCAGGAACGGAACGATAGAGAGAAGAGAGAGAGAAGGGAGAGAGAAAAAGGGGAACGAACCTAAAAAGACCAGCAGGGGGAAAACGAACAGAGGAAAAGCAAAATGACAAGACAAAAAGACAAAACATGACAGTACCCCCACTCACCGGCGCCTCCTGGCGCACTCGAGAGGAATCCTGGCGGCAACAGAGGAAATCATCAATAAGTGAACGGTCCAGCACGTCCCGAGACGGAACCCAACTCCTCTCCTCAGGACCGTAACCCTCCCAATCCACTAAGTATTGGTGACCCCGTCCCGAACGCATGTCCATGATTCTAGCACCTTGTAAATGGTGCGCTCTCGACAGGACGGGAGGGGGGGGAAGACGAACGGGGGTGCGAAGAAAGGGCTTGACACAGGAGACATGGAAGACAGGATGGACGGGGAAGATGTCGCGCAAGAAGCAGTCGCACAGCGAGGATTGACGACCTGGGAGACACGGAACGGACCAATGAACCGCGGAGTCAACTTACGAGAAGCTGTCGTAAGAGGAAGGTTTGGAAAGCCACACTCTCTGGCCGCAACAATACCTTGGACTCTTAATCCTACGTTTATTGGCGGCTCTCACAGTCTGTGCCCTGTAACGGCAAAGTGCAGACCTCACCCTCCTCCAGGTGCGCTCACAACGTTGGACAAACGCTTGAGCGGAGGGAACGCTGGACTCGGCAAGCTGGGATGAGAACAGAGGAGGCTGGTAACCCAGACTACTCTGAAACGGAGATAACCCGGTAGCAGACGAAGGAAGCGAGTTGTGATATTCTGCCCAGGGAGCTGTTCTGCCCAAGACGCAGGGTTTCTGAAAGAAAGGCTGCGTGTATGACAATCGTCTGATTGGCCCTCTCTGCTGACCGTTAGACTGGGGATGAAACCCGGAAGAGAGACTGTACGCTTGTAATCAAACGACAGAACTCCCTCCAAAACTGTGACGTGAATTATCACCTCTGTCTGAAACGGCGTCTAACGGGAGGCCATGAATTCTGAACACATTCTCGATGATGATTTGTGCCGTCTCCTTAGCGGAAGGAAGTTTAGCGAGAGGAATGAAATGTGCCGCCTTAGAGAACCTATCGACAACCGTAAGAATCACAGTCTTCCCCGCAGACAAAGGCAGACCGGTAATGAAGTCTAGGGCGATGTGAGACCATGGTCGAAAGGAATGGGGATCTGAACGACCGAGGAGGAGAGTTACCTGACTTAGTCTGCGCAGTCCGAAAAGCAGCCACGAAAGTTTGTCACGCTCCTGAGTCGGCCACCAAAAGCGCTGGCGAATAGACGCAAGAGTGCCTCGAACACCGGGATGACCAGCTAACTTGGCAGAGTGAGCCCACTGAAGAACAGCCAGATGGAAACAGGAACGAAAAGGAGGTTACTAGGACAAGCGCGCGACATGTGCGTGAGTGCTTGCTTAACCTGTCTTTCAATTCCCCAGACTGTCAACCCGACAACACGCCCATAAGGAAGAATCCCTCGGGATCAGTAGAAGCCACAGAAGAACTAAACAGACGGGATAAGGCATCAGGCTTGGTGTTTTTGCTACCCGGACGGTAAGAAATCACAAACTCGAAACTTAAAAACAACGCCCAACGAGCTTGAAATTAAGTCGTTTGGCAGAACGGATGTACTCAAGGTTCTTATGGTCTGTCCAAACGACAAAAGGAACGTCGCCCTCCAACCACTGTGCCATTCTTCCTAGGGCTAGCGGATGGCGAGCAGTTGTGTTACCCACATCATAGTTGCGTTCAGATGGCGACAGGCGATGAGAAAAATAAGCGCAAGGATGAACCTTATCGTCAGACTGGAAGCGCTGGGATAGAATGGCTCCCACGCCTTGACCTCTGAAGAACCTCGACAATGAATTGTCTAGTGACGTCAGGAGTAACGAGGATAGGAGCGGACGTAAAACGTTCTTTTAGAAGATCAAAAGCTCCCTGGGCGGAACCGGACCACTTAAAACACGTCTTGACAGGAAGTAAGAGCTGTGAGAGGGGCAGCAACTTGACCGAAATTCTGAAACCGATAGAAATAGCGAAACCTAGAAAGCGCTGCAACTCGACACGTGACCTGAACGGGCCAATCACTGACAGCTTGGACCTTAGCGGAATCCATCTGAATGCCTTCAGCGGAAATAACGGAACCGAGAAAAGTAACGGAGGAGACATGAAAAGAGCACTTCTCAGCCTTCACGTAGAGACAATTCTCTAAAACGCTGTAAACACGTCGAACGTGCTGAACATGAATCTCGATAAAAAAATCAGGATATCAGTCAAGATAGACAAAAACAAAGATGTTCAGCATGTCTCTCAGAACATCATTAACTAATGCCTGAAAAACAGCTGGCGCATTGGCAGACCAAACGGCAGAACCCGGTACTCAAAATGCCCTAACGGAGTGTTAAACGCCGTTTTCCACTCGTCCCCCTCTCTGATGCGCACGAGATGGTAAGCGTTACGAAGGTCCAACTTAGTAAAGCACCTGGCTCCCTGCAGAATCTCGAAGGCTGATGACATAAGGGGAAGCGGATAACGATTCTTAACCGTTATGTCATTCAGCCCTCGATAATCACGCAGGGGCGCAGAGTACCGTCCTTTTTCTTAACAAAAAGAACCCCGCCCCGGCCGGAGAGGAAGAAGGCACTATGGTACCGGCGTCAAGAGACACAGATAAATAATCCTCGAGAGCCTTACGTTCGGGAGCCGACAGAGAGTATAGTCTACCCCGAGGAGGAGTGGTCCCCGGAAGGAGATCAATACTACAATCATACGACCGGTGAAGAGGAAGGGAGTTGGCTGTACCGACTGAAGACCGTGCGCAGATCATGATATTCCTCCGGCACTCCTGTCAAATCGCCAGGTTCCTCCTGAGAAGTGAGGACAGAAGAAATGGGAGGGATGGCAGACATTAAACACTTCACATGACAAGAAACGTTCCAGGATAGGATAGAATTACTAGACCAATTAATAGAAGGATTATGACATACTAGCCAGGGATGACCCAAAACAACAGGTGTAAAAGGTGAACGAAAAATCAAAAAAGAAATAGTCTCACTGTGGTTACCAGATACTGTGAGGGTTAAAGGTAGTGTCTCAAATCTGATACTGGGAAGATGACTACCATCTAAGGCGAACATGGGCGTAGGCTTGTCTAACTGTCTGAAAGGAATGTCATGTTTCCGAGCCCATGCTTCGTCCATGAAACAACCCTCAGCCCCAGAGTCAATCAAGGCACTGCATGTAGCACCCGAACCGGTCAGCGTAGATGGACCGACATAAGTACAGGATCTAGATGAAGGGACCTGAGTAGTAGCGCTCACCAGTAGCCCTCCGCTTACTGATGAGCTCTGGCCTTTTACTGGACATGAATTGACAAAATGTCCATCAAATCCGCAATAGAGGCACAGGCGGTTGGTGATCCTCCGTTCCCTCTCCTTAGTCGAGATGCGAATACCTCCCAGCTGCATGGGCTCAGTCTCTGAGCCAGAGGAGGGAGATGGTTGCGATGCGGAGCAGGGAAACACCGTTGACGCGAGCTCTCTTCCACGAGCTTGGTGACGAAGATCTACCCGTCGTTCTATGCGGATGGCGAGAGCAATCAAAGAGTCCACACTGGAAGGAACCTCCCGAGAGAGAATCTCATCTTTGACCACTGCGTGAGTCCCTCCAGAAAACGAGCGAGCAGCGCCGGCTCGTTCCAGTCACTAGAGGCAGCAAGAGTGCGAAACTCTATAGAGTAATCCGTTATGGATCAATCACCTTGGCATAGGGAAGCCAGGGCCCTAGAAGCCTCCTACCAAAAACTGAACGGTCAAAAACCCGAATCATCTCCTCTTTAAAGTTCTGGTAATTGTTTGAACAATCAGCCCTTGCCTCCCAGATAGCTGTGCCCCACTCTCGAGCCCGGCCAGTAAGGAGTGAAATGACGTAAGCAACCCGAGCTCTCTCTCTAGAGTATGTGTTGGGTTGGAGAGAGAACACAATATCACACTGGGTGAGAAAGGAGCGGCACTCCGTGGGCTGCCCGGAGTAGCAAGGTGGGTTATTAACCCTAGGTTCCGGAGGCTCGGCAGGCCAGGAAGTAACAGGTGGCACGAGACGAAGACTCTGGAACTGTCCAGAGAGGTCGGAAACCTGAGCGGCCAGGTTCTCCACGGCATGGCGAGCAGCAGACAATTCCTGCTCGTGTCTGCCGAGCATGGCCCTATCTCGACCCAGTGTTACGAACGTCTGTAGTCGCTGGGTCCATTCTTTGGTCGGATCCTTCTGTTATGCAGGTGAATGAGGACCCAAAAGCGACTTGGCGAAAACAGAGTCTTTAATCCAGTAAAGTAAATCTACAATCATAAAGCATAATTCCACTCGTAATGACGAGAACAGACTGGAGACTCGATCATGAACTGCAGGTTGCCTCGGGAAGGCCCCAGCAGACTCAGACACCTGCTCACCAAGCATCTGAGGGAAACACGACACGACAGGGCGATACACAGACACAGCACGGTGAACAATAGACAAGGATCCGACAGGGCAGAAACGGAAAACAAGGGGAGAAATAGGGACTCTAATCAGGGAAAAAGATAGGGAACAGGTGTGGGAAGACTAAATGATTGATTAGGGGAATAGGAACAGCTGGGAGCAGGAACGGAACGATAGAGAGAAGAGAGAGAGGAAGGGAGAGAGAAAAAGGGGAACGAACCTAAAAAGACCAGCAGGGGGAAAACGAACAGAGGGAAAAGCAAAATGACAAGACAATAAGACAAAACATGACAGAAAACTTCAAGTTCCTCGGCGTACACATCACTGACAATCTGAAATGGTCCACCCAGACAGACAATGTGGTGAAGAAGGCGCAACAGCGCCTTTTCAACGTGAGGAGGCTCACAAACTTCTACAGGTGCATAATTGAGAGCATCCTGACGGAAAGTATCACCGTCTGGTACAGCAACTGCACTGCTTGCAACAGCAGTGCTCTCCAGAGGGTGGTGCAGTTTGCCCAACACATTACTGGCGGCAAACTACCTGCCCTCCAGGATACCTACAGCACCTAATGTCACAGCTAGACCAAAAAGATCATCAAGGTGTCATGACCTTGGCTTGATGGGGGAGTTTTTCGACCCCCATAAATACCTTCCCCGCATTTCTCTCTCTCTACTCTATAGAGTTGACTCTTGAAAAAGCACTTTGTTAACATATAGATTCTGGGGAAATCAAAAGATGGAAAATGGAACCATATTTCGGTAATCCAACCAGTTATTATGATGTCAGTTCAGTTGGCGTCTGAGACATGATTACTGATGATAGGACGACATAAACTGTATCTTGTAAAGTCTACACATTGTAGTTATCACATGGAATTGTTGATCAATTTAACCTTTTGTGACTAGGGGGCAGTATTTTCATTTTTGAAAAAAAAAACGTTCCCGTAGTAAACAGGATATTTTGTCAGGACAAGATGCTAGAATATGCATATAATTGACAGCTTAGGATAGAAAACACTCTAAAGTTTCCAAAACTGTAAAAACGTTGTCTGTGAGTATAACAGAACTGATGTTGCAGGCGAAAGCAAAAATGATCTCCCACTTGCTTGCCCACAAGTTGACATGCTTGTAAGTTTTATATGTACACTCAAAACATAATGAACTAGTTGTTAACAAGTTAATTGAAGCTATGGTACATATTTCTAAATGGATGATTCATTCTTGCCTGCATTTAAATATTGACAAGACTGTTTGTATGTTTGTATGTACTTCTCTAAGAAACACATTGATTCTTCCCAACCAGCTGAAAGTTGTGTCTAACTTCAGGTATCTCGAGGTCATTTTGGACTCCAATTTGACATCTAAGAAACATGTGAAGAAGGTGGTTAACACGGTCAGGTTTGGATTATCCAACTTTAGTTATATAGGAACGTTCCTTCCTCTGAAGGCCGACAGACTATATAGGCATGCTATGATCTTCTCACATCTGAGGTACTGCCTCACATGCTGGTCAAAAGCAGGAGCTACTATTCTGAAACCAATTGAATCACTCTACAAACAAACACTTAAGATTTTTGATAACAAACCAAACAGTTACTTCCATTGTCATATCATTTACAAACATAATTGATTTAGTATGGATAGCTTTAAGCAGGATGTAGATGCAAGGCTTGTCTTCAAGACCCTTTTCCACACAGTAAAATCAGTTAATCAGCCTTCTCTGTGAGAGATACAAAATACTGGAATGCAATGCCCATGGACTTGAGAAAGTTGAGTTGAGAACATTGAGAACATGGCTTAAATCTATCCAAAGCTGTACACCTGAGTTCTCTGAGGTTCCTCATATATAAGTCAACAGTTGATGATAGTGTTGTTGTTGTTAGAATTATGTATTTGTATTTTGCATTGTTTTAGTGAGTATGTGTATAGTAGCTGTGTAAAGTAATGTGCATTGTCCCATATGAATGAATAAATAAAAATGTAGGCTAATGTAATGAGTGTTTTTCTAGGTGTCGAAGGTTTGTCCCAGATACCAGATGATGTAAACTAGGCATTGCTACTGAACAGGATATTAGGGTCAGGGACCTTATGTTGTTGTAACATTAGTGCTCTCATGCTTTTGAGGCTAATCCATCCCCCTGTTGATAAGGCCATAAGGTGACAAAAGGAAGGAAAGGACACCAGGACAAAGGAAAGGACTAGACTGTAAACCTTTGTTGGACTATGGGCTGCAACCTAAATCACAGAGACGAGGCTGAATCTTTTCACACAAGACCTCAAAAATCTGCATCCGACCCCTATGCTTTCACCGCCCCCTCCACACCCACCTAACCACCCTCCATCCTAACTGCTCTCCCCTCCCTCCCCCTCTCCTTCCCCCTCCCTACACCCCCTAACCACCCTCCATCCTATCTGCTCTCCCCTCCCCTCCCCCTCCCCAACCCAACACAACACAACCCCACCTAACCACCCTCCATCCTAACTGCTCTCCCTTCCCATCCCTAACCCAACCCAACCCCACCTAACCACCCTCCATCCTAACTGCTCTCCCCTCCCCTCCCCTAGCCCTCCCCCCTCCCTAACCCAACCCCACCCCACCCCACCCCACCTAACCACCCTCCATCCTAACTGCTCTCCCCACCCCTCCCTAACCCCAACCCAACCCCACCCCACCTAACCACCCTCCATCCTAACTGCTCTCCCTCCCTAACCCAACCCAACCCCACCTAACCACCCTCCATCCTAACTGCTCTCCCTTCCCTCCCTAATCCAACCCAACTCCACCTAACCACCCTCCATCCTAACTGCTCTCCCCTCCCCTCCCTAACCCAACCCAAACCCCACCTAACCACCCTCCATCCTAACTGCTCTCCCCTCCCCTCCCTAACCCAACCCCACCTAACCACCCTCCATCATAACTGCTCTCCCCTCCCTCCCTAACCCAACCCCACCTAACCACCCTCCATCCTAACTGCTCTCCCTCCCTCCCAACCCCCAACCCAACCCAACCCCACCTAACCACCCTCCACCCTAACTGCTCTCCACTCCCTCCCTAACCCAACCCAACCCCACCTAACCACCCTCCACCCTAACTGCTCTCCACTCCCTCCCTAACCCAACCCAACCCCACCTAACCACCCTCCATCCTAACTCCCCTCCCCTCCCCTAGCCCTCCCTCCCTAACCCAACCCCACCCCACCTAACCACCCTCCATCCTAACTGCTCTCCCCTCCCCCCTCCCAACCCAACCCAACCACCCTCCACCTAACCACCCTCCATCCATCCTAACTGCTCTCCCTCCCTCCCTCCCTAACCCAACCCAACCCCACCAAACCACCCTCCATCCTAACTGCTCTCCCCCTCCCTCCCCAACCCAACCCAACCCAACCTAACCACCCTCCATCCTAACTGCTCTCCCTCCCTCCCCAACCCAACCCAACCCAACCCCACCTAACCACCCTCCATCCTAACTGCTCTCCCCTCCCTCCCTAACCCAACCCCACCTAACCACCCTCCATCCTAACTGCTCTCCCTCCCCTCCCTAACCCAACCCCACCTAACCACCCTCCATCCTAACTGCTCTCCCTCCCCTCCCTAACCCAACCCAACCCCACCTAACCACCCTCCATCCTAACTGCTCTCCCCTCCCCTCCCCAACCCAACCCCACCTAACCGGCACATTCTTACAGCACCCTACACCCCCACCCACCCTCCATCCTCCATCCTCCTCACACATCTCACATCCCCTTTTATTGGGATTTATTGAGGTTTTTATCACTGTTCAATAAAAAGAGGGGAATATCTCCCCCCTATTCTGCCACCCTATTTATGGTGGAGAATTGGCGCAATTTCCGATCTCTCCACTTTTACTTCCTTACAATGACATTAGCATGTCATTATATAGGAACGGCTTTTAGCGGGAATTTTATCCCGGCGTGTCACACAAAATTCCGAGGACCTTTCAGTTGGGAGTCGTGGAGGAGGGACGGGAAGAGACAAAGGCCACCAGCTGCACCCACTTGTCCCCCCCCCTCTCTCTCTCTCTCTCTCTCTCTCTCTCTCTCTCTCTCTCTCTCTCTCTCTCTCTCTCTCTCTCTCTCTCTCTCTCTCTCTCTCTCTCTCTCTCTCTCTCTCTCTCTCTCTATATATATATATATATATATATATCTATATCTATATCTATATATATATATATATATATATATATATATATATATATATATATATATATATATATATATATCTGTGTTTGTGTCTATGACGTTCCTAGCGTTCGGGAAAACGTTCCGGCGCCCTTCCTCCCATACAACACAACAGGCAGCATTAAAGGAGCAGGATATTGGGATCATGGCGTCTGATTAGGGGTTGTTTGGAGAGAGATCGCAGTCACTCATAGCCTAGTTTACCATTATGCCCCCCCTCTATAACCACTATTCACTTTGTCTGTTTCTGTGGTTCAAATGGTGGAGAAGTCAACAATGCATGTGATTGAGGTTATTCAATAATTAGAAACAGTGCTTGTTCAATGTCAGCCAGGAGGAGTTATTGAGTTGGGATTGCTGTGGCTGTGGATTACAGTACAGCTGGGTAGGCAATGTGATTCAGATCCCGCGGCAGGACTCTATTTGTCAGATGATGTGAAAGTCACACCTGAAGCTGGAACTGATGGTGGGGAAGGTGTGCTGTAAATAGCCAAGGATTCACTGGGTTTGTTTAGAGACCCAAGGAAGCACGCACGCCGGGCGGACTGGGACAAAAATTCATGCTAAGTTGGAGGCCTCTCTGTTTTCTTATTTTCTCCATTGCACTTGACTGCAGCAGAAGCAGCTGTCTGTGCTGCTATGCCAGCGTTTCCCAAACTCAGTCCTGGGGACTCCAAGGGGTGCACGTTTTGTTTTTTGCTCTAGCACAACACAGCTGATTCAAATAATGAACTCATTATCAAGCTTGGATTATTTTAACCAGCTGTGTAGTGCTAGGGGGAAAACCAAAATGTATTCCCCTTGGGGTCCCTAGGACCGAGTTTGGGAAACGCTGTGCTAAGCCAAGCATCACTGGGACCAAAAGACCAGGGGACCTGTGCTGGGCCCAGCAATCTCCTAGGGTAACTCTTTGTTTTAAGGGTCCATAATAAACCATTTATATAGCATTTATAAGGAATTTCAAACTGTTTGCTCTCCATTTATTAATCATTACTCCCACATTTGTAAATGTTACTAAGCTAGTTATTCACACCTGTATACAGTATCAGTCAAACGTTTGGACACACCTACTCATTCAAGGGTTTTTCTTCATTTTTACCAGGTTCTATACATTGTAGAAAAATAGTGAAGGCATCAACACTATGAAACAACACATATGGAATCATGTACAGTAGTAACCTAAATATATTTGATATTTGACATTCTTCAAAGTAGCCACTCTTGGCACTCGTTCATTCTCTCATATGTAGTTCATTAAACATTCTGCGTTGTGTGCTTGTGTAACGATTGTGGTGGACGCAGGTGAGGACCAAAGCGCAGCGTGGTAAGGGTTCATATCTTTTATAAAATAACTGAACACTGAACAAAACAACAAATGACAAACGAACAGTCCCGTAAGATGAATGAAAAAAACACTAAACAGGAAATAATCACCCACAAAACACAGGTCAGAATGTGACAGCTTGTTTGTTTTACCAGGTACTGCAATAATGTCTACCAATGGCATTCCCATGTTTTTGTGAGACATTACACTGGTCACTCAGAAATGTATAAAGTATTTATAAAGTATAAATAGCACTCACTTTAGATTAGGGACTGCAAAAAAGACGGTCCCCCCCAAAATCATAATGAATCATGTTTTGAAGTGTCTGTCCTATATCAAGGAGATAAGAAAGTTCAGGAAATAGGACACATATTTACCCCCGTATTTACTACCCCCATTCATTTATTTGGGTTATCTTCAGCTGAGTCCCGTGACATTCGTGGGGGTCGTAGAGCTATGGACGCTGCAGATGTTTTCATGAGAAGACTGATTTTCGGAATGTCTCATTGGTGGATGCCTCATTGGTGAATGTCTCATTGGTGGATGCCTCATTGGTGAATGTCTCATCGGTGGATGCCTCATTGGTGAATGTCTCATTGGTGGATGCCTCATTGGTGAATGTCTCATCGGTGGATGCCTCATCGGTGAATGTCTCATCGGTGGATGTCTCATTGGTGAATGTCTCATCTGTGAATGTCTCATCGGTGGATGCCTCATCGGTGAATGTCTCATCGGTGGATGCCTCATCGGTGAATGTCTCATCGGTGAATGTCTCATCGGTGGATGTCTCATCGGTGGATGTTTCATCGGTGGATGCCTCATCGGTGGATGTCTCATCGGTGGATGTTTCATCGGTGGATGCCTCATCGGTGGATGTCTCATCGGTGGATGCCTCATCGGTGAATGTCTCATCGGTGGATGCCTCATCGGTGAATGTCTCATCGGTGGATGTCTCATTGGTGGATGCCTCATCGTTGGATGCCTCATCGGTGAATGTCTCATCGGTGGATGCCTCATCGGTGGATGTCTCATCGGTGGATGTCTCATCGGTGAGTGTCTCATCAGTGGATGTCTCATCGGTGGATGTCTCATCGGTGAATGTCTCATCGGTGGATGCCTCATCGGTGGATGTCTCATCGGTGGATGCCTCATCGGTGAATGTCTCATCGGTGGATGTCTCATCGGTGGATGTCTCATCGTTGGATGCCTCATCGGTGGATGTCTCATCGGTGAATGTCTCATCGGTGAATGTCTCATCGGTGGATGTCTCATCGGTGAATGTCTCATCGGTGGATGTCTCATCGGTGGATGTCTCATCGTTATGCCTCAAAAAATATCCCTGGATGTCTCATCGGTTTTGATGTCTCAAAAAAGTATTTATGCCTCATCGGTGGATGTTCTCCCATCGGATGAATGTCTCATCGGTGAATGTCTCATGACAGACAAAATGGAAAAATGTCTCACATTATAGGATTTTTAATGAATCTATTTGAATGTCTCATGGAGGAAAATGAATTTGCCACATCAGTGGATGTCTCATCGGTGAATGTCTCATCGGTGGATGTCCTCATCGGTGATTTAGTCCCGACAAGCAAGCAAGATGTATGGCTTTTGAACTTGTTGTCATGTCTCATCGGTGGATGACTCAAAGAGCTGAATGTCTCATCAGAAACAAAATGGATGCCTCATCAGGCTGGATGTCTCATCGGTGGATGCAGCTTCGGTGAATGTCTCATCTGTGGATGTCTCATCGGTGGATGTCTCATCGACCACTGATATGCCTCATCTGGGGCTGGATGTCTCATCGGTGAATGTCTCAAGAACGGTGAATGTCTCATCGGGGGATGTCTCAGATCTGGGGAATGTCTCCATCAGAAACATGTCTCACTCAAATCCTGCAGTGGATGTCTCATCGTTGGATGCCTCATGTCCAGGCCCGGATGTCTCATCGGTGGATGTCTCATCGAAGACTGGATGTCATATCGTTGGATGCCTCAAAATGGATGTCTCATTTGGTGAAAAGTCTCATCGGTGGATAACATGGATTATCACATGCAAAAACACCATCCCTAGTTTAAACTGACAGGTTTTGAAAGGTACAGTAGGGCAAAAAAGTATTTAGTCAGCCACCAATTTTGTGCAAGTTCTCCCACTTAAAAGATGAGAGAGGCCTGTAATTTTCACCATAGGTGCACTTCAACTATGACAGACAAAATGAGAAAAATAAATCCAGAAAATCACATTATAGGATTTTTAATGAATTTATTTGAAAATTATTGGAAAATAAGTATTTGGTCACAACAGCCACAAAACATCACTGCAAGATTTCTGGCTCTCACAGACCTGTAACTTCTTCTTTAAGAGGCTCCTCTGTCCTCCACAAAGGGTTACCTGTATTAATGGCACCTGTTTGAACTTGTTGTCAGTATAAAAGACACCTGTCCACAACCTCAAACAGTCACACTCCAAACTCCACTATGGCCAAGACCAAAGAGCTGTCAAAGGACACCAAAGTGGGAGAACTTGCACAATTGGTGGCTGACTAAATACTTTTTTTGCCCCACTGTATATGTTTATTACTTTACTTAGTTTGACGCACGGGAGCATCAATAGACTCTTCATTCATGTTTTGTCTGCATAATACAGCCAATGGCTACGTTAAGGAACTGGCAGTATCTCTGTCTCTCTCCCTCTCTTTGCTTTATTCTATTGAATTCAATATAAAACGTATGTGTTTGTCATAGAATGATACCGGGACTAGTTCATGTTGATGCATATTGATTTCCAGCATTGTGCTTTGATTGACAGTATGCGTTTCTTTCTGCCAAGAAGTAATGTGCCTTTCAGCGAAGGAAACAGGTGGGAAATAGGTGGGACTTTCCAGCCTCCAGTGGCAGTGGCTATGTAATGTAATCTGACACCACAGTCACTCATTACTACAGCTCATAAACTACCAATGTGGCCTCAAGAACCTTTTTCGGTAGCACCTGTAATTTTTTAAAGCTTATCCATGATCTTGGCTCACTGATGACACAGAGACAGAGCAGCTCTGCTAATGCTCGTTTGACTTTGAATGTGCATTTCTGAAGGAGCTCAGCTCAGCCTATCAGAAAACCAGGCCAGCCCATCTTGGTAGGGGGCGGCCGTTCCCCACTGATCTGGCAAATGCTGAAATATATTATTATGACAGAGAAATTTCACAAACATAATTTTAACAAATCTTAACAGGACCAGACCACCCAACAAAAGGATTGTCCGGCCCATCTGGCATTTGCCAGAATTGCCAAATGGCCAATCCGCCCATGCACACACCCTATTAGAGTGTAAATAAGGCAGCATTGTTTCAGTCCGACTTCAACAGACACATCTTGGATATTCAGGTTTCAGGTGTCTAATGTGGTTGTCTTCCCTACCTTAGTTGAATGCACTGACTGTAAATCACTGTGTATAAGAGAGTCCACTGAAAGATCAAAATGTTCAAACCAAATGTGTCACAAGTCTCAACACAACACTGAAACCTGACGTCTGCTGGGTAGGCCTCTGGACTGACTGGTTTAGGGTCAGCTAAAGCAGTGTTTGACCATTGATGTTTATTTGTCTGAATATGTAATATATGACATCTAGGGCTGTGCTTTATATTACCCGCATATAATCCCTAATCCGAAATGTGTCCAATCCTGTAACCTGGGTGACCTGTTTTAACTAAAGACGTTGATGAGATCAGGCTGTCAGCGAGTAAGCCCATTACATAACTACTGTACTGTTATTTTATACAATATAAATTAAAATATCTCTATCTGAACAGAGCAATTTCCTTTTTAAATATATTCCTATGGTCGCTAAGGAACTCACAATATCACACATTTATAGTATGGATCTAAAATCTGACTGATTATTCTGATGCCTGGCCCTTCCTCAGCTCAACAAACGTTTTTGATGCCTGGCCCTTCCACACATTTCCAGCAAGCGTGTCGAGACAAGCAGGCGTACTATGGGTCTCTATGCACCGGCATCCCCCCATCCCCCTCATTCACCCCCCTCTCTCTGCCAGGGAAGCAGAGGATCTTGGGATACATACTGCAGCCTCCTGCCCGCCCTCCTCCTTCTTCTCGGTGCTCTTGAGCACAAGTGCAAGATGTGTAGGATATCAATGTAACTTAACTGATGAAAGCAATACCTCCGTCTCCTGGCATTTACTTGTTTACCTTTAGCCGGAGAACAGGAAGAAAAAGAGGAAGAAAAAACAGGAAGAGGAAGAAAAAAACATTCAAGCTCCATTGCACATTCTGTACGAGAGAGATAGACAGAGGGACACGAAAAAACAAAAGGCAGCCACTGAAATTTGCATGGTGCTCAATTATACATTAGCGAACATCACTTGGCAATCTGTTCATATCAATTTAATTGGATTTTAATACTGCCTCTGATCTTGTTTTCTAATTAACAGCAGCGGCTGGCAATAAAGCAGAACCATGCACCCAGCAACACCTTTGATCCAGGCCATATGGAGTTCCTTAGAGCTCAATGGGAAAAAAATCAGTCACCTAAATATGGGCCTATGACAAGCCCAGCGCAAGAGGGGAGGGGGGTAGTGGGTAGTTGGGCATGGGGGGTGGCACAGGACCGTGTGTGTGGTGTGGGTGGGATAGGGAGTTGTGTGTGTGTATATGGGTGCATGTCTGTGTGTGCCAGGGGCGGAGGGACAAGCGCGACCCTCAGATGGCCGGATATTGCTCCTGCTAGCGCCTTCATTGATTCATTTCTCTTCTGATTGGTTGTCATTACTGATAAATAAAACATGATCTTGGAAACAAATGCAAATCATCTTCTGAGCTTTAGGGAAATGTTAATTGCTTTTTCAAATCTGTTTATTTCTACCCTTGTTGCCATCAACTTTGGATTTGGGGAGGGACCTAGTAGTACCAAGGAAGGAATGAAGGGATGAAGGATGGAGATGAGAGAGAGCGTTTCTTTTTTTCATCTTCCCTCTCTCAGGCTTCAAGAGCAGAGATGTGAGTTGTTTGTCTCACTGGCTGAGCAGGTAGTGAGGATGGGGAACATTGCTCATTCCCATGACAATGTAACTCTTACCACCGTCTGATTGCAATGTGGCAAATACAGTTTTCACACCCCTTGACTTTTCACACATTTTTTTGTGTCACAGCCTGAATGTATAATTGATTCAATTGAGATGTTTTGTCACTGGCCTACATGCAATACCCCATAATGTCAAAGTGGATTCGTGTTTTTAGACATTTTTACAAATGAATAAAAAATGTACAGCTGAAATATCTTTAGTCAATAAGGTTTCAACCCCTTTGGTATGACACGCCTAAATAATTCAGGAGTAAAACAACAAGTCACATAATAAGTTACATGAACTCACTCTGTGTGCAATAATAGTATTTAACATGATTTTTGATTGACTACCTCATCTCTGTACCCCACACACACTGTATTTGCCACCTGTTGAAAACTGTATTTGACACCTGTAAGGTCCCTCAGTCAAACACATATTCAACCACAAAGACCAGGGAGGTTTTCCAATGCCTCGCAAAGAAGTGCACCTATTGGTAGATGGGTATATAAAAGCAGACATTGAACATCCCTTTTACTATGGTGACTATTAATGACACTTTGGCTGGCGTATCAATACACCAAGTCACGACAAAGATACAGGCGCCTTTCCTAACACAGTTGCCGGAGAGGAAGGAAACCGCTCAGGGATTTCACCATGAGGCCAATGGTGATTTTAAAAGAGTTAAAGAGTTTAATGGCTGTGGTAGGAGAAAACTGAGGATGGATCAACAACATTGTAGTTATTACACAAAACTAACATAATTAACAAAGGAAAAATAAGAAAGACTGTACAGAATAAAAGTATTCCAAAACATGTATCCTGTTTGCAACAAGGCACTAAAGTAATACCACAAAAATTGTGGCAAAGCAATTCACTTTTTGTCATGAATACAAAGTGTTATGTTTGGGGCAAATACAATACAACACATTACTGAGTACAACTCTCTATATTTTCAAGCATAGTGGTAGCTGTATCATGTTATGGGTATGGTTGTAATCGTGAAGGACTGGGGAGTTTTTCAGGATATAAAATAAACGAATTGGAGGCAAAATCCTAGAGGAAAACCTGGTTCAGTCTGCTTTCCACTAGACACTGGGAGATGAATTCACCTTTCAGCAGGACAATAACATAGGGCCAAATCTACACTGGAGTTGCTTACCAAGAATACTGTGAATTTTCCCTTGGTGGCTTAAATCTACCTGAAAATCAATTGCAATACCTGCAAATGGTTGTCTAGCAATGATCAACAACGAATTTGATAGCGCTTGAAGAACATTTTTCAAAATAATAATGGGAAAATGTTGCACAATCCAGTGTGGAAAGCTCTTAGAGAATTACCCAGAAACACTCAGAGCTGTAGATGCTTCTACAAAGTATTGATTCAGGGGAGTGAAGATTTATGTAAATGGGATACAGTATTTCTGTATTTCAATTTCAAAAAATTTGCCAACATTTCTAAAAACATGTTTTCACTTTGTCATTATGGGGTTTTGTCTGTAGATGGGTGAGAAAAAAACAATAAATGGAATCCACTTTGAATTTGTGCAGGAACACAACAAAATGTGCAATATGTCAAGAGGTATGAATGCTTTCTGAAGGCACTGCACTAGCCAAACACCATGTCAGCTTTTGGACAAAACATGTCCAATCACCACGTTATATTTAAACACTGCTTTCATTGACAACTTACAGACCACCTAAAGAGCTTGAGCAATACATCATTTTTATTTAATTGAATTAGTAAAATATCTGTTTTACATTTTTTATTCCATTATATCATGTACCAGAAATATACACATTTGGAAAAGGAACATTTGGAAAGTTAAACATCACAAATGTTCCTGATAGAAATGTCAGTTTCTGATTCATTTAGAGTGTTTGATAACTACTTCTGCATTCTAGATAACTTTAGTAAGCCATCCCTGATCTGTTAGCTAGCTAGGTAGCGTCAAAGTCTGCTCTCTCTCTGGCTTTGTCTAAAGTTGACAGAGCTGCAGGCATCACGGTCTCTATGTTACTCACATGAATCCCTTCCACCTCACCTCTTTCTCTTCCCTTCCCTCCCTTCATCATATTTCATTCACCTTGCTCCCTTTCTCTTGCTCTCTGAGTGTTTTTTCAAAAAGCTCTGAGCATGTAAATTGGAGCACGGGAGGGTTGGTTTGTCTCCATTTTGCATGTCAATTTGTAAGAGCGTCTGCTAAATGACTTAAATGTAAATGTAAATGACATTGTTTGAGCTGAAGTGAGAGAAAATACACACAGACTTTGAAATTAAATGTTGCCTATTCACATCTCATTTGTTGACTGACTACAATATTTTATCGTGATACGTAAATAAATACATGTTGTGTTAATTTTGACATGTTTACCTGCCTAAGTATTGTAGATAGAAAGCCCATAATAAGTCAAAAGGGTTAACTGGCAAGCTACTAGAACTGTTTACTGGCCAGATAGCCAGAAACAATTCTTAGCTAGCTAGCCACGAAAAATTGTTAGCTACCTGTGAAAAATGTACATCTACCTTGCGTAACATTAGTTTTAGGTCATTTTTGCCTGTTTAACTAGCTGGCTAGCTAGATTATTATTACTATTCACATATCTAGCTGATTATCATGAAGTAAATCGTTTGCTTTGTGCATATCGTGTTTCATCTATTGTTGCCTTTGTCTTGGCTGGAAGAAGGTTCAGTGAATAGGGAGATGCAGCGTGAGGTAATACAGTAGCGGGAGAGCGAGTGCTTCTCACACAAGAACATACTCAAGAGAATATGGTCGGTGAGTGCATTCGGAGCATGAGAGTGTGGAGGTAGAATGCATATCGAGAAACACTCTCTGTCTCTCCCCCAACATTTGGACAGTTCTCACCTCCATGTCTGTTTCTGGGCTAATTGAAGCTGTTTCACACCGACGCCACTTAATGATGTTCAGTGACTCAGGGCCAATATTCTCCCATGCAGCCCAACCTCAAAGATGCCTCATAGCTGCCTGGTGGCTGATGGTAGGAGACAGTGGAAAAGGCTCAGCCCCACCTCAACACTTACAACGCTAATTGTTATTAATGCTGCTGATCACAACCCACCAAGGCCAACGTGTGTGGGTGTGAGTGTGTGAGAGAGTATGTGTGTGAGAGATATGCATAGAGAGTGTGTGTGTGTGAGTATGAGTGTGTGAGCCAGAGAGAGATGAGCAAGCCAACGCTG
The DNA here is from genome assembly GCF_021184085.1 of Oncorhynchus gorbuscha. NCBI lineage: Eukaryota > Metazoa > Chordata > Actinopteri > Salmoniformes > Salmonidae > Oncorhynchus > Oncorhynchus gorbuscha. Next base: position 83,330,099 of record NC_060182.1, read on the forward strand.
GAGTCTCCTTGATGTGTTTTTCCTTTTTCCTCTCCCTCTCTTCCTTATTTCCCCTTTTCTGTGAAGCCGACAATTGAGGGGGATAATCACAGAAGAAGGATACAAGGGAGGAAAGAGGGAGGAGAGAAGGGAGGAGGAGGAGGAGAAAAGGGAGGAGGAGGAGGAGAAAAGGGAGGAGAAGGACAGAAGGGAGGAGGAGGAGGAGAGAGGAGAGAAGTGAGGAGGAGGAGAGAAGGGAGGAGGAGGAGGAGAGAAGGGAGGAGGAGGAGGAGAAAAGGGAGGAGAAGGACAGAAGGGAGGAGGAGGAGGAGAGAGGAGAGGAGGAGGAGGAGGAGAGAAGGGAGGAGGGGGAGGAGAGAGATGGAGGAGGAGAGAAGGGAGGAGGAGGAGGAGAGAAGAGAGTAGAGAGGAGGAGGAGAGAAGGGAGTAGAGAGGAGGAGAGAAGGGAGGAGGAGGATGAGAGAAGGGAGGAAGGGGAAGATAGGAGGAGGAGAGAAGGGAGGAGGAGGAGAGAAGGGAGAAAAGAGGGAGTAGAGAGGAGGACAGAAGGGAGGAGGAGGAGGAGAGAAGGGGGAGGAGAAAAAGCTGTTGTGCATCAGGCACTCCACAGAGGTATTAGCCAGCCAGGCTGATTTACCGTCCCCAGGAAGCCAAGGTCTTCATTTGGAAATCTAGGACTGTTATGTGGAGAATTCTAATTTGTAATTAGGAAGATTATACAAATCTTGGGAATGAAAAAGATTATTGACTTATATAATAAAATCAACAATGTGGGCCCTGGTTAAATAATCATTGGCTGGGCTGGATAGAGAGGCTGTGTGCCAGAATGGGAAAGGAGGGTTAGCTGGATCCAATACCGGGGTACTTAGAGAAACCCCCCAGAACAACAGAAACACTTAGAGAAGCACGTGACTGATCACACAGTCCTCATGAATCTCAGTGTTCAACACTTCACTTATGGATCTACTGAAGCCTTGTTCTTATTGGCCACATTGGTGCCTAAGTGGCGATTAGGCTTACTTATTATGATGATCTGACAAATTTGACTTTTATCAATTACTAGTTAATAATTTGATGAATCCATGTGTATTGTCGAGGCTATTCTACAAAGCAGTTGATGCCAATGCTTGATACACGTTTCTATTTAGTTAGGACTTCCACAAGAACAGTAGCAGGCAGACACACAGACAGATATTAGGTTGAGAGGGATGGGTAAGATTTAGTTTACATTGCTTTGCTTTTCTTATCCCTGTGCATGTTGGTTTTCTAGTGTCACTCAATTTCCCTGTGCAAAGTTTAGGGGTTTCATTCTACAATATTATCCCAGTTTAGAGAGTCTCTCTTATGCAAAGTCAATTAAGTGGGGAACGGTGTTCAGAAAAGAGGGTTCAGAGGGAGAGAAAATAGAGGAGAGGGTGAAGTGTTTGCGGTGGGGAGTGATTTCTAATACAAACAAGCCCTTTATCTATCCACTCTGCTCTGTCCTGAAGACTTCATTATAGAGACAATGCATAAATCTACATTGAAATCTGGAATTCTCTCCTCAAAATGTCATACTTTCAGGTATTCCTACATCCCCAAGTAGCAGAAATGGTGCATTTTACATGATAAATGGGAGCGTTTTTATTGAGGAACGATTTTAAACCCGTATAGGTGTTTGTGCACACAACTCTGAGGATAAACTGTATGACTTACAATAGGGCCATCTTTCGTTGAAGGGTAATTTGGATAACAATTAACTGGACAGTCACTGTCTTAAGGTAATCAAATCAATCAAATACGAACCAAATCACTAGAGGGAAAGAAAAGACAGCCATGCAAATCTGTGACGGTTAGAGTAGTAGTTATGTTTCAAACTATTTCATCATCATCTTGACACAGTATAATATCTCCGGCTAGGCATTCTGTCCATTTCTCATGACGATGAACAATATGGCCATTATGCCCTGTAAACCTTGATGATGAGCATTTTATCAAGTCAAATCACAGTTTTCTCAATAGACTATAGGACACAGACATCCATATGAAGTACCAGAGAAAATAACAGTACACCATTCTTTGACTGCAATAGGCAACCTATTCAGTACATAGTGCACTACTTTAGACCAAGGCCCACATGGATCTGCTCAAAAGTAGTGCACTATAGAGGGAATAGGGTGCCATTTGAGATGAAGGCTTTGACTTTGGAGATACAGAGTGGTCTTGGACGTCTTCTATTGCTGAGATACGCTGAAAAGCACAGGAAAGGCCGTACAATGTTTATGGTTCATTCTGAGGTTATTGTTTCACATAACCATCCAGCTTATTATTTAACAAAAAGTATTACAAAAAATAAATAGTATATTCAAGCACACTGTTCCACCTCTTTAAAATGTATTTATTTACACGTTTTGCCCCCCAAAAGTAAAGAAGGGATGTAGCCCTTTCCTGCAGTCAAATGACTAAATCGCCCTCTAGTGGCCCCATGGGTGGAAAATTATTAATATTTTTCATAATTTCATAATTAATAAACTTTTTTTTAAAAATCGAAAATCAGGTGTTTCTATGTCAAACGGTTTTGTTATATTTCAGTCTTCTGTGAAGTATATGATGTTTAATATTGGGATGCAAACTCAAAATGTAATAGATTTCAACTCTATATCTGATATGGTACAGGTGTCTTGTTTTTATAAGCCCATAACCATGTGTGTGAGGTATAAACTTTTGTTTCAAAGTAGATTTGTTTAAAACTACCAATAAACACTCCGTGTGACCCTGATTTAGCCCACTGCAGTAAAAGGTTAAACCTTATGAAAGACAAAATGTAGTCCATCTCAGTAACGTATCATCTCCATCCCAACTGTAAGTTAAAACTTCTTCAGGATTGGTGGGTCCCCTGTGGGACGGTTGAGCTAATGTAGGCTAATGCGATTAGCATGAGGTTGTAAATAACAAGAACATTTCCCAGGACATAGACATATATCTGAAATAGGCAGAAAGCTTACATTCATGTTTAGGGAGGATGCGAATTTTCGCAGCTTTTTGTTAAAAATCGCGCAACATTTCAGCGCCCTGCTATTCATGCCAGGAATATAGTATATGCATATGATTAGTATGTGTGGATAGAAAACACTCAGACGTTTCTAAAACTGGTTATATCACGGCTGTGACTATAACAGAACGTGCGTTTCATCGAAAAGTGCAGGAAAATCTGATCACTGAAAATGGGAAAATATATCCATGCGCCATTTCAACCAATTGTTAAAAGTGACCCACATTAAATGGGGCTGAAGTTGCAATACCTACAGCTTCCACACGATGTCAACAGTCTTGTCATTTGTCTTGGATTTGTTTCTTGGTCAAACCGAAACAAGGGAGCCGATTTCTTCCGGTCTCCGACAGGATGTTTTGCTTGAGAAATATCCGGACATGATTTCAAGACGTGGAGATAAAGAATATACATCGCCCCGTGATCATTTTGATAGATTATTAACGTTTAATAATACCTAAAGTTGCATTACAAAAGTATTTCGAAGTGTTTTGTGAAAGTTTATCGTCAACTTTTTACATTTTTAAAAATGACGTAGCATTATCAAACTCAGTTTTTTCCTTGATTACACAGTCTTCATAGATCGATATCTAGGCTATATATGGACCGATTTAATCAAAAAAGACCCAAATAAATGTTTATGGGACATCTAGGAGTGCCAAGAAAGAAGCTCGTCAAAGGTAATGAATGTTTTATATTTTATTTCTGCGTTTTGGGTAGCGCCGGCAAACGCAAAATCTGTCGTGTTAGGTGACGTTGCAGTATTTTGGGGGTACATGCTATCAGATAATAGCTTCTCATGCTTTCGCCCGAAAAGCATTTTACAAATCTGACTTGGTGGATAGATTCACAACGAGTGTAGCTTTAATTCACTACCTTGAATGTGTATTTTAATGAAAGTTTAATGAAAGTTTGAGTTTTATCAAAAACTATAGGTAGCGCTCTGAAATTCCGCTGAGTGATGTTCCTGCATGGGAACTGTGTTCTGCGTCATCCTTAAGAAGTTTTAAACTAACTGCAGTGTCCAATTTACAGTAGCTATCACAGTGAAAGAATATCATGCTATTGTTTGAGGATAGTGCATAGTTTTGAACATCTCTACCTGTACATGACCATCTGATCATTTATCACTCCAGTGTTAATCTGCAAAATTGTAATTATTCGCCTACCTCCTCATGCCTTTTGCACACAATGTATATAGACTCCCCTTTTTTTTCCCCTACTGTGTTATTGACTTGTTAATTGTTTACTCCATGTGTAACTCTGTGTTGTCTGTTCACACTGCTATGCTTTATCTTGGCCAGGTCGCAGTTGCAAATGAGAACTTGTTCTCAACTAGCCTACCTGGTTAAATAAAGGTGGAAAAAAAACAAAAAAAACATTAAATGTTATTAATTGTCATGTTTTGTCATTTATTATCATGTCTTGTCCCTGTGCTCCCCATTCTATTCGTTTCCCTCTGCTGGTCTTATTAGGTTCTTTCCCTCTTTCTATCCCTCTCTCTCCCCCCTCCCTCTCTCACTCTCTCGCTCTCTCTTCTCTCTATCGTTCCGTTCCTGCTCCCAGCTGTTCCTATTCCCCTAATCATCATTTAGCCTTCCCACACCTGTTCCCGATCCTTTTCCCTGATTAGAGTCCCTATTTCTCTCCTTGTTTCCCGTACCTGCCCTGTCGGATCCTCATTTATATTCACCGTGCTGTGTCTATGTTTTGCCCTGTCGTGTCGTGTTTCCCTCAGATGCTGCGTGGTGAGCAGGTGTCTGAGTCTGCTAGGTTCAAGTGCCTTCCCGAGGCAACCTGCAGTTCTCGATCAAGTCTCCAGTCTGTTCTCGTCTTTAAGTGTAGTATTATGCTTTTTGTTTTGTAATGTTTATTCTGGATTAAATACTCTGTTTTCGCCAAGTCGCTTTTGGGTCCTCATTCACCAGCATGACATTAATAAACAAATTAGGCACATTTGGGCAGTCTTGATACAACATTTTGAACAGCAATGCAATGGTTCATTGGATCAGTCTAAAACTTTGCAAATACACCGCTGCCATCTAGTGGCCAATATCTAAATTGCAACTTGGGCTGGAATAATACATTATGGCCTTTCTCTTGCATTTCAAAGATAATGGTACAAAAAAAATACAGATAACGGTTGGTTTTTTCTTTGTATTATCTTTTATCAGACCTAATGTGTTATAGTATCCTACATTCCTTTCACATTTCCACAAACTTCAAAGTGTTTCCTTTCAACTAGGTACCCAAATGCATATCCTTGCTTTAGGGCCTGAGCTACAGGCAGTTAGATTTGGGTATGTCGTATTTTGTGAAAATTAAAAAAACGGGGCCGATCCTTAAGAGGAGACCAATACCCTCCGCTCCCCGGGTTAAAGAAAGAAAATAATACATTTTAAAATATGTTTGATTGCGTAGCTGCATTTAGCTGTGGTCGTGATACATCATGTCAGTGGAACTGATATCAAACAAAAAATAAATTGAATCTAAAGAAGTTTGAAAAAGAGAAAAAATTAGATTATCCAGAGGATAAGGTAACAAAGAATTTGTGAGCTATGTGTGTGTGTGTGTGTGTGTGTGTGTGTGTGTGTGTGTGTGTGTGTGTGTGTGTGTGTGTGTGTGTGTGTGTGTGTGTGTGTGTGTGTGTGTGTGTGTGTGTGTGTGTGTGTGTGTGTGTGTGTGTGTGTGTGTGTGTGTATGTTTGTGTGCGTGCGTGTGCAAGTGTTTGTATATATAGATGGGGTTTCATTAGATTAAGGTCTATTGTATGCTGATATAACTAGCCTGAGGGCTTTTCATTTTGAGACAATTTAAGGTATTTTCTGTACAAATGAAATTATTCCCTTCCATTGGCATGTGTGATTTTCAAATGATATACTTTCTCTCTATTGTGTGGACGATAAGTAGTAACTAAAAGGTGTTTTCAAAGTGTAGATGGAACCTATTCTGTTAACAACAATTTCCTATTTTGTGTGTATAGTTACAGCTAGTAGTGTGGATAGTGGCATGCATGTATTCTCCGTGGGATCTCTCATACTGTTGTAAATACATTTGAAATAGCCAAGAAAGCATTAAGGAATGCCTTCCAAATGGCACCCTATTCCCTATGTGGTGCAGTACTTTTGACCAGGACCCATAAGGCTTTGGTCATAGTAGTGCACCATGAAAGGAATAGGGTGCCATTTGGAACAGGCAGTATATAGATCTGGTGGGCAGTAGTGGTTTAGCACAGCGGGAGTTTTGAAATATAGGCCTGGCTGCTTTCATGTAGTGGTTTAGCACAGCAGGGTTTTTGAAATAGAAGCCTGGCTGCTTTCATGGTAAAGACATACAGCTCTATTGTTATGTTCACCTAAATGTGTTGTGATGATGATGTGGCTTTCAAGGGCCAGCATTTTTCTGACTAAAAATCACCTGTGTGTAGTTTCTGTGTTTGTGTGTGTGTATATATGCATGCTAGTTACAGTCTCTAACAAGGTCCAAGAGCTTTACCTGATGAAATCGTCCTGGCCCTACCTGGAGATGATGGACGAATTGGCCAGAATAGAGGTTGACGTGGAGAGGATTGGGGAGGATGGTGGTGTCCCGAGGTGATGGGGTTTGAGGTTGATGGAGAGGGTTGGGGAGGATGGTGGTGGCCAGGGGTGATGGGGTTTGAGGTTGATGGAGAGGGTTGGGGAGGATGGTGGTGTCCCGGGGTGATGGGGTTTGAGGTTGATAGAGAGGGTTGGAAGGATGGTGGTGTCCAGGGGTGATGGGGTTTGAGGTTGATGGAGAGGGCTGGGGAGGATGGTGGTGTCCCGGGGTGATGGGGTTTGAGGTTGATGGAGAGGGTTGGGGAGGATGGTGGTGTCCCGGGGTGATGGGGTTTGAGGTTGATAGAGAGGGTTGGAAGGATGGTGGTGTCCCGGGGTGATGGGGTTTGAGGTTGATGGAGAGGGCTGGGGAGGATGGTGGTGGCCAGGGGTGATGGGATTTGAGGTTGATAGAGAGGGTTGAAAGGATGGTGGTGGCCAGGGGTGATGGGGTTTGAGGTTGATGGAGAGGGTTGGGGAGGATGGTGGTGGCCAGGGGTGATGGGGTTTGAGGTTGATGTAGAGGGTTGGGGAGGATGGTGGTGTCCCGGGGTGATGGGGTTTGAGGTTGACAGAGAGGGTTGGAAGGATGGTGGTGGCCAGGGGTGATGGGGTTTGAGGTTGATGGAGAGGGTTGGGGATGATGGTGGTGGCCAGGGGTGATGGGGTTTGAGGTTGATGTAGAGGGTTGGGGAGGATGGTGGTGTCCCGGGGTGATGGGGTTTGAGGTTGATGGAGAGGGTTGGGGATGATGGTGGTGTCCCGGGGTGATGGGGTTTGAGGTTGACGTGGAGAGGGTTGGGGATGATGGTGGTGTCCCGGGGTGATGGGGTTTGAGGTTGATGGAGAGGGTTGGGGAGGATGGTGGTGTCCAGGGGTGATGGGGTTTGAGGTTGATAGAGAGGGTTGGGGAGGATGGTGGTGTCCCGGGGTGATGGGGTTTGAGGTTGATGGAGAGGGTTGGGTAGGATGGTGGTGTCCCGAGGTGATGGGGTTTGAGGTTGATGTGGAGAGGATTGGGGAGGATGGTGGTGTCCCGAGGTGATGGGGTTTGAGGTTGACGTGGAGAGGGTTGGGGATGATGGTGGTGTCCCGGGGTGAAGGGGGTTTGAGGTTGATAGAGAGGGTTGGGGAGGATGGTGGTGTCCCGAGGTGATGGGGTTTGAGGTTGACGTGGAGAGGGTTGGGGAGGATGGTGGTGGCCAGGGGTGATGGGGTTTGAGATTGATGGAGAGGGGTTGGGGAGGATGGTGGAGGGGCTTGGGGAGCTGCATGTCTGAGGTGGGGGTGGAGGTGGTTGGGGGTGATGGTGGCTGAGTGATGCGGTGTGATGAGTCAGTGCTTGAGTTTACCATATTGAAAGTGAGACCTGATGGGGTTAAAGGTGGAGGCAGTTGGGGATGTTTCGGTATGATGGGGAGTCATTTGGGGATGATGATAGCGAGAGTCAGTCAGTGGGGATGATAGTTAGTGTCAGTCAGTGGGGATGAGGACAGTGAGTGTCAGTCAGTGGAGATGAGGATAGTGAGTGTCAGTCAGTGGGGATGATGATAGTGAGAGTCAGTCAGTGGAGATGAGGATAGTGAGTGTCAGTCAGTGGGGATGATGATAGTGAGAGTCAGTCAGTGGGGATGATGATAGTGAGAGTCAGTCAGTGGGGATGATGATAGTGAGAGTCAGTCGGTGCTGAATGGCTCCTGTTTGACAGGCTAGTCAGCTGGCAGCTGTATCTGTTTCTCATTAAGCCCTCTCCACATAATCCCTCAGTCCATTTGAAACCCCATCCACCCCTCTGCTCTCTCCATCCTCTCTTCTTCCTCCATCCTCTCTCCTCCCTCCTCTCCTCTCCCCCCTCTCAACTCATCCCCTCGCATATCCTCTCCTCTCCTCTCCTCCTCTCTCCTCCCTTCATCCTCTCTCCTCCATCCAAGGAACGACAGCATACTGTTTGTCAGAAGATGCACCCGCTTCTCTCCCTCTCTTCTCCCTCTTTCCCCTCTCCTCTTCCCACTTGTTTTTTTATCAATGAATATGCCACTCTTGACACTAAAGACTTAACATCAAATGAGCTTGGAAATCCATTTTCACACTTTGGATGCCCATTCCGGAGGCTTTGTTTTCAGAAGGAGAGGGAGAACCGGTGAGCTCACAGACAGTTGTCTTTGTTCCTCTGCCCTCTGGCCCAATGTGCACGGGCGGACCGTACCACGGGGAGACAGAGGGGGAGATCAACCTCCCCCCAAAAGAAAGACCCATTACCTGGCCCCCGATGATGCCCCCCGGCACTCGCAATTAAATCAGCTGGCGAGGACATTTTCTCATAACGTCAATCAAAATAATTTACACTGGCATGGTGTTTTTTCTTAAAGACACACCGCTGCTTTTCTGAGGAGGCCCTGTCCACTTCATTCAAAGCTCTTTATTCAAATCAGGCTGAGGATGAAGAAGAAGTGCCTGCAACCGGGATTCATATCCTCCTCTCCTGCCTGCAGTTGTCCTCAAAAATAATGTGAAAGGGAAACGGAAAGGGAGAGAGAGAGACAAAGAGAGAGAGAGAAAGACTGAGAGAAGAGAGAGAGGCTGGTGAGGCTGTCTCTGTGTGTCATTTGAATAATACGCTGGACACTTTCAATCTCCCAGAACATAAGAGGAGGGTTTTAAGGCTTGGGGAGTCGGGCTGTGGGGAGGCCCCTGGATGTCTTGACTGAGATGCTCACTTAAAAAAGAGATATGTTTAAGTCACATGGAGGTTAAACTAAAAGTTACTGTGACCAAAGAGGTGGGTTGAATTTAAAACAACAGCAACCAGGACTGTAAAGAAAGAGATATGGTGTGTGTGTGCATGTGTGCATATGTCCATTGATATGGTTAGCACTGAAAGTGTTATTTTGTCAGCCCATACATTTTTTCACTAACAATCACAGCCATAAAGCCATTATCAACGTGCCAAGCAGTGATCCAATAACCTCTTGCAGGCTTGAGGAGCTGCTATGTAACTTGGTCGCTTGGTAACGATTAGAAAACACCAACCCTGCAAGCCCCAGAGAGCTCTGCGCTGCACTGTCCTTTCTGAGGATGTGCTGATTTCTGACTAAGGATGATCCAACAAACATCCCGCAGAGCCTTTATACTGTACCTGGAAAACCACTTTAGCCTTGTGTCTCTCTTTCCCTTTGTCTTTCTTTCTTTCTCTCTCTCTCTCTCTCTCTCTCTCTCTCTCTCTCTCTCTCTCTCTCTCTCTCTCTCTCTCTCTCTCTCTCTCTCTCTCTCTCTCTCTCTCTCTCTCTCTCTCTCTCTCTCTCTCTCTCTCTCTGTCTCTCTCTCTCTCGCTCTCTCTCTCTCTCTCTGGGGGGTTTGTATCATTTGATTTACACAATAAGCCTACCACTTTGAAATGAAAAACATGTTTTATTGTGAAACAAACAAGAAATAAGACAAAAAAGAAAAATTGAGCGTACATAACTATTCACCACCCCCAAAGTCAATACTTTGTACAGCCACCTTTGCAGCAATTATAGCTGCAAGTCTCTTGGGGTTTGTCTCTATAAGCTTAGCAGATCTAGCCACTGGGAGTTTTGCCCATTCTTCAAGGGAAAACTGCTCCAGCTCCAGCTCCATCAAGTTGGATGGGTTCTGCTGCTGTACAGCAATCTTTAAATCATACCACAGATTCTCAATTGGATTGAGGTCTGGGCTTTGATTAGGCCAGTCCAAGACATTTAAATGTTCCCCTTAATCCATTCAAGTGTTACTTTAGCAGTATGCTTAGGATCATTGTCCTGCAGGAAGGTGAACCTCCGTCCCAGTCACAAATCCCTGAAAGACTGTAACAGGTTTCCCTCAAGAATAAAGTATTTAGCGCCATCCATCATTCCTTCAATTCTTACCAGTGTCCCAGTCCCTCCTGATGAAAAACATCCCCACAGCATGATGCTGCCACCACCATGCTTCACTGTGGGGATGGTGTCCTCAGGGGGATGAGAGGTGTTGGGTTTGTGCCAGACATAGTGTTTTCCTTGATGACCAAAAGCTAAATTTTAGTGTGATTTGACCAGAATACCTTCTTCCATATGTTTGGGGAGTCTCCCACATGCTTTTTGGCAAACACCAAACATGTTTGCTTATATGTTCTTTAAGCAATGGCTTTTTTCTTGCCACTCTATGGACATATACTCCAATCTCCGCTGTGGCGGTTTGCAGCTCCTTCGGGGTTATCTTTGGTCTCTTTCTTACCTCTCTGATTAATGCCCTCCTTGCCTGGTCTGTGAGTTTTGGTGGGCGGCCCTCTCTTGGCAGGTTTGTTGTTGTGCCATATTCTTTCCATTTCTTTCCATTCCATAATCCATGGTGCTCTGTGAGATGTTCAAAGTTTCTGATATTTGTTATAACCCAACCCTGATCTCTACTTCTCCACAACTTTGTCCCCGACCTGTTTGGAGAGCTTCTTGGTCTTCATGGTGACGCTTGCTTGGTGGTGCCCTTGCTTAGTGGTGTTGCAGACTCTGGGGCCTTTCAGAACAGGTGTATATATACTGAGATCATGTGACAGATCATGTGACACTTAGATTGAACACAGGTGGACTTCTTTTAACTAATTATGTGACTTCTGAAGGTAATTCTGAAGGTAATACTTCTCTGATAGAGTTCAGTGTGTCAAATCGAAGGGCCTGTTGTCAGGGCCTCTGGTAGTCTCTATGGGGATGCCATAGGGTTAAATTATTGGGCCAACTCTCTTCTCTGTATACATCAATGATGTGGCTCTTGCTGCTGGTCAGTCTCTGATCCACCTCTACGCAGACGACACCATTCTGTATACTTCTGGCCCTTTTTTGGACACTGTGTTAACAACCCTCCAGACGAGCTTCAATGCCATACAACTCTCCCCCCGTGGTCTCCAACTGCTCTTAAATACAAGTAAAACTAAATGCATGCTCTTCAACCGATCGCTGCATGCACCTGCCCGCCTGTCCATTATCACTACTCTGGATGGTTCTGACTTAGAATACGTGGACAACTACAAATACCTAGGTGTCTGGTTAGACTGCAAACTCTCCTTTCAGACTCACATCAAACATCTCCAATCCAAAGTAAAATCTAGAATTGGCATCCTATTTAGCAACAAAGCATCCTTCACTCATGCTGCCAAGCATATCCTCGTAAAACTAACTATCCTACCGATCCTCAACTTCTGAGATGTATTTACAAACTAGCCTCCAACACTCAGCAAATTGGATGCAGTCTGTCACAGTGCCATCTGTTTTGTCACCAAAGCCCCATATACTACCCACCACTGCGACCTGTACGCTCCCGTTGGTTGGCCCTTGCTTCATATTCGTTGCCAAACCCACTGGCTCCAGGTCATCTATAAGTCTTTGCTAGGTAAAGCCCTGCCTTATCTCAGCTCACTGGTCACCATAGCAGCACCCACCCGTAGCACATGCTCCAGCAGGTATATCTCACTGGTCACCCCCAAAGCCAATTACTCATTTGGCCACCTTTCCTTCCAGTTCTCTGCTGCCAATGACTGGAACTAACTGCAAAAATCACTGAAGCTGGAGACTCATATCTCCCTCACTAACTTTAAGCACCAGCTGTCAGAGCAGCTCACAGATTACTGCACCTGTACATAGCCCATCTATAATTTTGCCCAAACAACAACCTCTTCCCCTACTGTATGTATTTATTTTGCTCCTTTGCACCCCATTATTTATAACTCTACTTGGCACATTCTTCCACTTCAAATCTACCATTCCAGTGTTTTACTTGCTATATTGTATTTACTTTGCCACCATGGCCTTTTTTGCCTTTACCTCCCTTATCTCACCTCATTTGCTCACATCGTATATAGACTTATTTTTCTACTGTATTGTTGACTGTATGTTTGTTTTACTCCATGTGTAACTCTGTATCATTGTATGTGTTGAACTGCTTTGCTTTATCTTGACCAGGTCGCAATTGTAAATGAGAACTTGTTCTCAACTTGCCTACCTGGTTAAATAAAGGTGAAAAAAAAAAAAAAAAACGAGTTGCACCAGATCTTATTTAGTGGCTTCATGGCAAAGGGGCTGAATACATATGCAAAGGGGGTGAATACATATGCAAAGGGGCTGAATACATATGCAAAGGGAATGAATACATATGCAAAGGGGGTGAATACATATGCAAAGGGAATGAATACATATGCAAAGGGAGTGAATACATATGCAAAGGTGGGGGAATACATATGCAAAGCAAAGGGGTGAATACATATGCAAAGGGGGGGTGAATACATATGCAAAGGGAATGAATACATATGCAAAGGGAGTGAATACATATGCAAAGGGGAATAATACATATGCAAAGGGGTGATATGCAAAGGGGTGAATACATATGCAAAGGGGGTGAATACATATGCAAAGGGGGGTGAATACATATGCAAAGGGAATGAATATGCAAAGGGGGGTGAATACATATGCAAAGGGAATGAATACATATGCAAAGGTGGGGTGAATACATATGCAAAGGGAATGAATACATATGCAAAGGGGGGTGAATACATATGCAAAATGGCAAAGGTGGGGTGAATACATATGCAAAGGGAATGAATACATATGCAAAGGGGTGGGGGTGAATACATATGCAAAGGGAATGAATACATATGCAAAGGTGGGGTGAATACATATGCAAAGGGAATGAATACATATGCAAAGGGGGGTGAATACATATGCAAAGGGAATGAATACATATGCAAAGGGGTGAATACATATGCAAAGGGGGTGAATACATATGCAAAGGGAATGAATACATATGCAAAGGGGTGAATACATATGCAAAGGGAATGAATACATATGCAAAGGGGTGAATACATATGCAAAGGGAATGAATACATATGCAAAGGGGGGTGAATACATATGCAAAGGGAATGAATACATATGCAAAGGGGTGAATACATATGCAAAGGGGTGAATACATATGCAAAGGGAATGAATACATATGCAAAGGGTGAATACATATGCAAAGGGAATGAATACATATGCAAAGGGTGCATATGCAAAGGGAATGAATACATATGCAAAGGGGTGAATACATATGCAAAGGTGAATACATATGCAAAAAGGGGGTGAATACATATGCAAAGGGGTGAATACATATGCAAAGGGGGTGAATACATATGCAAAGGGAATGAATACATATGCAAAGGGAATGAATACATATGCAAAGGAATGAATACATATGCAAATACATATGCAAAGGGGGGTGAATACATATGCAAAGGTGGGGTGAATACATATGCAAAGGGGGGGAATACATATGCAAAGGTGAATACATATGCAAAATACATATGAAAGGAATAATACATATGCAAAGGGAATGAATACATATGCAAAGGTGGGGTGAATACATATGCAAAGGGGTGAATACATATGCAAAGGTGGGGAATACATATGCAAAATACATATGCAAAGGGGGGGAATACATATGCAAAGGGAATGAATACATATGCAAAGGGAATGAATACATATGCAAAGGTGGGGTGAATACATATGCAAAGGGGGTGAATACATATGCAAAGGTGGGGTGAATACATATGCAAAGGGGGTGAATACATATGCAAAGGGGTGAATACATATGCAAAGGGAATGAATACATATGCAAAGGTGGGGTGAATACATATGCAAAGGGGGCACATATGAATACATATGCAAAGGGGTGAATACATATGCAAAGGGAATGAATACATATGCAAAGGTGGGGTGAATACATATGCAAAGGTGGGGGAATACATATGCAAAGGGGTGAATACATATGCAAAGGGGTGAATACATATGCAAAGGGGTGAATACATATGCAAAGGGAATGAATACATATGCAAAGGTGGGGTGAATACATATGCAAAGGGAATGAATACATATGCAAAGGTGGGGTGAATACATATGCAAAGGGAATGAATACATATGCAAAGGGGTGAATACATATGCAAAGGGGTGAATACATATGCAAAGGGGTGAATACATATGCAAAGGGGTGAATACATATGCAAAGGGAATGAATACATATGCAAAGGTGGGGTGAATACATATGCAAAGGGGTGAATACATATGCAAAGGTGGGGTGAATACATATGCAAAGGGGTGAATACATATGCAAAGGTGGGGTGAATACATATGCAAAGGGGATGAATACATATGCAAAGGTGGGGTGAATACATATGCAAAGGGGTGAATACATATGCAAAGGGGGTGAATACATATGCAAAGGGAATGAATACATATGCAAAGGTGGGGTGAATACATATGCAAAGGTGGGGGAATACATATGCAAAGGGGGTGAATACATATGCAAAGGGGGTGAATACATATGCAAAGGGGGTGAATACATATGCAAAGGGGGTGAATACATATGCAAAGGGGGTGAATACATATGCAAAGGGAATGAATACATATGCAAAGGTGGGGTGAATACATATGCAAAGGGAATGAATACATATGCAAAGGTGGGGTGAATACATATGCAAAGGGAATGAATACATATGCAAAGGGGGTGAATACATATGCAAAGGGAATGAATACATATGCAAAGGTGGGGTGAATACATATGCAAAGGGGATGAATACATATGCAAAGGTGGGGTGAATACATATGCAAAGGGGGTGAATACATATGCAAAGGGAATGAATACATATGCAAAGGTGGGGTGAATACATATGCAAAGGGAATGAATACATATGCAAAGGGAATGAATACATATGCAAAGGTGGGGTGAATACATATGCAAAGGGGGTGAATACATATGCAAAGGTGGGGGGAATACATATGCAAAGGGGGTGCATACATATGCAAAGGGGCTGAATACATATGGCACGCACCACTTTTCCCTTTTTCATTTTTTAGGATGTTTTTAAACATTCCTTTTTTTCAATTCACTTCACCAATTTGGATATTTTGTGTATGTCCATTATAAGAAATCCAAATAAAAATCCATTTAAATTGCAGGTTGTAAGGCAACAAAATAGGAAAAACGCCAAGGGGGGTAAATACTTTTGCAAGGCACAGTGCAATCCGATTACAGCTCTATTATGCTCAGTTCTCATGGCATAAATCATATTACGTCATTCGCCACTTCACATTCTTTTTGTGTTGAATCTTAGTAACCGCAGGGTGCTTCATAAGACCTTTGTGTTTCTCTGATAGACCGCCTCTGTATTGTTACCTTATTCAGACATAGGTGAGAAATCATGTTTTTGTGTATTGTGTCCTGTGTGTGTTTCGTCCATCTAGTGTATGTAAGAGCTCATTGAAATTGCAGTGTCTGTCCGTGTGTGTGGGAGAGAAAAACGACAGGGCGAGAGGGAGCGAGAGAGAGAGAGAGAAAGAGAGGAGAGAGAGAGAGAGAGAGAGAGAGAGAGAGAGAGAGAGAGAGAGAGAGAGAGAGAGAGAAAATATCTAGCCAACATTATTGTTATGCAGGTGAATGAGGACCCAAAAGCGACTTGGCGAAAACAGAGTCTTTAATCCAATAAAGTAAATCTACAATCATAAGGCATAATTCCACTCGTAATGACGAGAACAGACTGGAGACTCGATCAAGAACTGCAGGTTGCCTCGGGAAGGCACTTGAACGTAGCAGACTCAGACACCTGCTCACCACGCAGCATCTGAGGGAAACACGACACGACAGGGCGATACACAGACACAGCACGGTGAACAATAGACAAGGATCCGACAGGGCAGAAACGGAAAACAAGGGGAGAAATAGGGACTCTAATCAGGGAAAAGATAGGGAACAGGTGTGGGAAGACTAAATGATTGATTAGGGAATAGGAACAGCTGGGAGCAGGAACGCAACGATAGAGAGAAGAGAGAGAGGAAGGGAGAGAGAAAAGGGGAACGAACCTAAAAAGACCAGCAGGGGGAAAATGAACAGAGGGAAAAGCAAAATGACAAGACAATCTAAGACAAAACATGACAGTACCCCCACTCACCGAGCGCCTCCTGGCGCACTCGAGGAGGAATCCTGGCGGCAACGGAGGAAATCATCAATAAGTGAACGGTCCAGCACGTCCCGAGACGGAACCCAACTCCTCTCCTCAGGACCGTAACCCTCCCAATCCACTAAGTATTGGTGACCCCGTCCCCGAGAACGCATGTCCATGATCCTACGTACCTTGTAAATAGGTGCGCTCTCGACAAGGACGAGGGGGGGAGGGAAGACGAACGGGGGTGCGAAGAAAGGGCTTGACACAGGAGACATGGAAGACAGGATGGACGCGACGAAGATGTCGCGGAAGAAGCAGTCGCACAGCGACAGGATTGACGACCTGGGAGACACGGAACGGACCAATGAACCGCGGTTCAACTTACGAGAAGCTGTCGTAAGAGGAAGGTTGCGAGTGGAAAGCCACACTCTCTGGCCGCAACAATACCTTGGACTCTTAATCCTACGTTTATTGGCGGCTCTCACAGTCTGTGCCCTGTAACGGCAAAGTGCAGACCTCACCCTCCTCCAGGTGCGCTCACAACGTTGGACAAACGCTTGAGCGGAGGGAACGCTGGACTCGGCAAGCTGGGATGAGAACAGAGGAGGCTGGTAACCCAGACTACTCTGAAACAGAGATAACCCGGTAGCAGACGAAGGAAGCGAGTTGTGAGCGTATTCTGCCCAGGGGAGCTGTTCTGCCCAAGACGCAGGGTTTCTGAAAGAAAGGCTGCGTAGTATGCGACCAATCGTCTGATTGGCCCTCTCTGCTTGACCGTTAGACTGGGGATGAAACCCGGAAGAGAGACTGACGGACGCACCAATCAAACGACAGAACTCCCTCCAAAACTGTGACGTGAATTGCGGGCCTCTGTCTGAAACGGCGTCTAACGGGAGGCCATGAATTCTGAACACATTCTCGATGATGATTTGTGCCGTCTCCTTAGCGGAAGGAAGTTTAGCGAGGGGAATGAAATGTGCCGCCTTAGAGAACCTATCGACAACCGTAAGAATCACAGTCTTCCCCGCAGACAAAGGCAGACCGGTAATGAAGTCTAGGGCGATGTGAGACCATGGTCGAGAAGGAATGGGGAGCAGTCTGAGACGACCGGCAGGAGGAGAGTTACCCGACTTAGTCTGCGCGCAGTCCGAACAAGCAGCCACGAAACGGCGCGTGTCACGCTCCTGAGTCGGCCACCAAAAGCGCTGGCGAATAGACGCAAGAGTGCCTCGAACACCGGGATGACCAGCTAACTTGGCAGAGTGAGCCCACTGAAGAACAGCCAGACGAGTGGAAACAGGAACGAAAAGGAGGTTACTAGGACAAGCGCGCGGCGACGCAGTGTGCGTGAGTGCTTGCTTAACCTGTCTTTCAATTCCCCAGACTGTCAACCCGACAACACGCCCATAAGGAAGAATCCCCTCGGGATCAGTAGAAGCCACAGAAGAACTAAACAGACGGGATAAGGCATCAGGCTTGGTGTTTTTGCTACCCGGACGGTAAGAAATCACAAACTCGAAACGAGCGAAAAACAACGCCCAACGAGCTTGACGGGCATTAAGTCGTTTGGCAGAACGGATGTACTCAAGGTTCTTATGGTCTGTCCAAACGACAAAAACAGCCTTAGGTCGCCCCCTCCAACCACTGTCGCCATTCGCCTAGGGCTAAGCGGATGGCGAGCAGTTCCGGTTACCCACATCATAGTTGCGTTCAGATGGCGACAGGCGATGAGAAAAATAAGCGCAAGGATGAACCTTATCGTCAGACTGGAAGCGCTGGGATAGAATGGCTCCCACGCCTACCTCTGAAGGTATGTAACCTCGACAATGAATTGTCTAGTGACGTCAGGAGTAACGAGGATAGGAGCGGACGTAAAACGTTCTTTTAGAAGATCAAAAGCTCCCTGGGCGGAACCGGACCACTTAAAACACGTCTTGACAGAAGTAAGAGCTGTGAGAGGGGCAGCAACTTGACCGAAATTACAATGAAACGCCGATAGAAATTAGCGAAACCTAAAAAGCGCTGCAACTCGACACGTGACCTTGGAACGGGCCAATCACTGACAGCTTGGACCTTAGCGGAATCCATCTGAATGCCTTCAGCGGAAATAACGGAACCGAGAAAAGTAACGGAGGAGACATGAAAAGAGCACTTCTCAGCCTTCACGTAGAGACAATTCTCTAAAAAAAGGCGCTGTAGAACACGTCGAACGTGCTGAACATGAATCTCGAGTGACGGTGAAAAAATCAGGATATCGTCAAGATAGACAAAAACAAAGATGTTCAGCATGTCTCTCAGAACATCATTAACTAATGCCTGAAAAACAGCTGGCGCATTGGCGAGACCAAACGGCAGAACCCGGTACTCAAAATGCCCTAACGGAGTGTTAAACGCTTTTCCACTCGTCCCACTCTCTGATGCGCACGAGATGGTAAGCGTTCTTCCAACTTAGTAAAGCACCTGGCTCCCTGCAGAATCTCGAAGGCTGATGACATAAGGGGAAGCGGATAACGATTCTTAACCGTTATGTCATTCAGCCCTCGATAATCCACGCAGGGGCGCAGAGTACCGTCCTTCTTCTTAACAAAAAAGAACCCCGCCCTGGCCGGAGAGGAAGAAGGCACTATGGTACCGGCGTCAAGAGACACAGATAAATAATCCTCGAGAGCCTTACGTTCAGCCGACAGAGAGTATAGTCTACCCCGAGGAGGAGTGGTCCCCGGAAGGAGATCAATACTACAATCATACGACCGGTGAGGAGGAAGGGAGTTGGCTCGGGACCGACTGAAGACCGTGCGCAGATCATGATATTCCTCCGGCACTCCTGTCAAATCGCCAGGTTCCTCCTGAGAAGTGGGGACAGAAGAAATGGGAGGGATGGCAGACATTAAACACTTCACATGACAAGAAACGTTCCAGGATAGGATAGAATTACTAGACCAATTAATAGAAGGATTATGACATACTAGCCAGGGATGACCCAAAACAACAGGTGTAAAAGGTGAACGAAAAATCAAAAAAGAAATAGTCTCACTGTGGTTACCAGATACTGTGAGAGTTAAAGGTAGTGTCTCAAATCTGATACTGGGAAGATGACTACCATCTAAGGCAAACATGGGCGTAGGCTTGTCTAACTGTCTGAAAGGAATGTCATGTTTCCGAGCCCATGCTTCGTCCATGAAACAACCCTCAGCCCCAGAGTCAATCAAGGCACTGCATGTAGCACCAACCGGTCCAGCGTAGATGGACCGACATAGTAGTACAGGATCTAGATGAAGAGACCTGAGTAGTAGCGCTCACCAGTAGCCCTCCGCTTACTGATGAGCTCTGGCCTTTACTGGACATGAATTGACAAAATGTCCATCAAATCCGAATAGAGGCACAGGCGGTTGGTGATCCTCCGTTCCCTCTCCTTATTCGAGATGCGAATACCTCCCAGCTGCATGGGCTCAGTCTCTGAGCCAGAGGAGGGAGATGGTTGCGATGCGGAGCAGGGAAACACCGTTGACGCGAGCTCTCTTCCACGAGCTTGGTGACGAAGATCTACCCGTCGTTCTATGCGGATGGCGAGAGCAATCAAAGAGTCCACACTGGAAGGAACCTCCCGAGAGAGAATCTCATCTTTGACCACTGCGTGAGTCCCTCCAGAAAACGAGCGAGCAGCGCCGGCTCGTTCCAGTCACTAGAGGCAGCAAGAGTGCGAAACTCTATAGAGTAATCCGTTATGGATCGATCACCTTGGCATAGGGAAGCCAGGGCCCTAGAAGCCTCCCTACCAAAAACTGAACGGTCAAAAACCCGAATCATCTCCTCTTTAAAGTTCTGGTAATTGTTTGAACAATCAGCCCTTGCCTCCCAGATAGCTGTGCCCCACTCTCGAGCCCGGCCAGTAAGGAGTGAAATGACGTAAGCAACCCGAGCTCTCTCGCTAGAGTATGTGTTGGGTTGGAGAGAGAACACAATATCACACTGGGTGAAAAGGAGCGGCACTCCGTGGGCTGCCCGGAGTAGCAAGGTGGGTTATTAACCCTAGGTTCCGGAGGCTCGGCAGGCCAGGAAGTAACAGGTGACACGAGACAACTCTGGAACTGTCCAGAGAGGTCGGAAACCTGAGCGGCCAGGTTCTCCACGGCATGGCGAGCAGCAGACAATTCCTGCTCGTGTCTGCCGAGCATGGCTCCTTGGATCTCGACGGCAGTGTTACGAGCGTCTGTAGTCGCTGGGTCCATTCTTTGGTCGGATCCTTCTGTTATGCAGGTGAATGAGGACCCAAAAGCGACTTGGCGAAAACAGAGTCTTTAATCCAGTAAAGTAAATCTACAATCATAAGGCATAATTCCACTCGTAATGACGAGAACAGACTGGAGACTCGATCAAGAACTGCAGGTTGCCTCGGGAAGGCACTTGAACGTAGCAGACTCAGACACCTGCTCACCACGCAGCATCTGAGGGAAACACGACACGACAGGGCGATACACAGACACAGCACGGTGAACAATAGACAAGGATCCGACAGGGCAGAAACGGAAAACAAGGGGAGAAATAGGGACTCTAATCAGGGAAAAGATAGGGAACAGGTGTGGGAAGACTAAATGATTGATTAGGGGAATAGGAACAGCTGGGAGCAGGAACGGAACGATAGAGAGAAGAGAGAGAGGAAGGGAGAGAGAAAAAGGGGAACGAACCTAAAAAGACCAGCAGGGGGAAAATGAACAGAGGGAAAAGCAAAATGACAAGACAATCTAAGACAAAACATGACAATTATAGCCGCACCTCGTCACTCACCGGTCTGCTTTGGATATATAACTCATCAACAGCTTGTTTCATAATGCACTGACTGTAACACAAACAGGGTGAGAGATTTGAGTTGCACTTCAAGTTTTCCAGCATGGGATCTACACCTTGTACAAAACATTAGGAGGACCCCTTTTCCCCCAGAACAGCCTCAATTTGTCCAGGCATGGACACTACAAGGTGTCAAAAGCATTCCCATGTTTACTCCAATGCTTCCCACAGTTGTGTCAAGTTGGCTGGATGTCCTTTGGGTGGTGGACCATTCTTGATACACACGGGAAACTGTTGAGTGTGAAAAATCCAGCAGCGTTGCAGTTCTTGACACACTCAAACTAGTGTGCCTGGCACCTACTACCATACCCCATTCAAAGTCATTTAAATATTTTGTCTTGCCCATTCCTCCTCTGAATGGCACACATACACAATCCATGTCACAAGGCTTAAAAATCCTGTCTCCTCCCCTTCATCTACACTGACTGAAGTGAATTTAATTAACCTTTTTTTAATGAAAAGTCAGTTAAGAACAAATTCTTATTTTACAATGACGGCCCACCCCTGCTAAACCTTCTTTTACTTGGAACAATTGTGTGCCGTCCGATCACGGCCAGTTGCCTTATAGCACTGAGATGCAGTGCCTTTGACAGCTGCACCACTTGGGAGCCCTCAATAAGGGTCACATCAATAAGGGATCACAGCTTTCACCTGGACTCATATGGACATTCTATGTCATGGAACGAGCAGGTATTCCTGATGTTTTGTACACTCAGTGTATAACTGGTGTCCTCAGACTAGGCAGAACAGAGAGAGCAGAGAAAGCAGATCATGTAGAGCAGAACAGAGAGAGCAGAGAAGAGAAGAGAACGAAGGAGGGCGTGGTTAGGATTTAATGGCTGGGAACATTCCTGACTTGTGGGCAAATACTCCAGGGGAAACTTCAAATAATGCCCAACATATTTTTTGACATATTCATTAAATGTAAAACCACAATTGTGAATGCAATGCAGTGCAGATGGGCTAGTTTCAAAGGAAAGATACAGTAATCAGATTCATAGAGCCCAGTCCCAGTATAGATTTTCCTGTAAAGGAAATAAGGTGGTGGAGAGGAAAGCAAATGCTCTACATGTTTCTTCCCTAGCGAGTCACTATGCAAAAAGAGAGATTCATCACTGACATATAGAACGATGAAATCTGTTGCTTTGAAAACTATTTTTATTTAAAAATATACTTAAATACATTTAACTGACCGGGGGAATACTGCCAATAAACCAAAATGAAGTACTGCCTTGCTTGATTCCAGCGTCTTGGAACTGAAAACAAATGGAATCTTCTATAAATCATGATAATGTTAGACTGGCAAAGAATAACACAAATAGTAATGTTAGGAGAAGAATCCTCTAGCAGATAAAACATAGGGAATTAAAGTCAACTGTCAGTTAAACGTTGAGATCCATAGCAGTGAAGCTCATGAATCTTCCCCCTGCACTCAGTATTAACAGACAGTACATACCCTGGGGCACTTCCGGCATGGACATCAGGCCTCAGACCCACTGGACAAAGCCTGGAAAACAGAGAACCTCTCTGTGGTCAAATAAAAGCTGTCAAAGTCAACAGAGCTCTGATGTTACAGCTGGGGGGTAATGGAGTGTGTGACCTTATCATTCTAAATGCACACAGAGAGAGGGGTTTTTACAAAGGTAGACAACGTCTCTTCAGGATTCCTCAACCATTGACTGTTGACTGTAGTGTACAGGGAAATGCCTGTCATCTCAAGTGGACAACATTCTACAGTTGTTAGACCTGTAACGTTGAATTAGCTTCAGAAGAAGGAGTAAATAATTGATTAAAGTTAAATGTTGATTTTATTATTAGGCAGGCAGGCAGGCAGGCAGGCAGGCAGGCAGGCAGGCAGGCAGGCAGGCAGGCAGGCAGGCAGGCAGGCAGGCAGGCAGGCAGGCAGGCAGGCAGGCAGGCAGGCAGGCAGGCAGGCAGGCAGGCAGGCAGAGCCATAAGGAAACCTGTCCTTTACCTGAGCTAAGGGTGAATCCACAGTCATGTAACATGTATGCAGCTGATCCCAGCCAAGTATAGAACTCTGAGAAGCAGAACCCTGGAATGGAATGTAGAATGTGGAATGACAGAGAGCAGAGAGGCCTCTAGCATCTGAGTTAACCTCAGAAGGCTTCTAGAATCATGACTCCACTTGCATATGTGAGAGAGATCTGGGACATGGTGTTCATCTGAGCACAGGTTGGACAGGTATGAATCCCTGACAGACAGGTAGGGTGAAATAAGGTAGGACAGGTGGTAATTCATCACTTCTATCCAAGCAGCAAAGGGTTAAAACTTAAAATAATGTATTATTTATCATTTAGGACACAGGTTTAAATCTGCACCTGAGATGGAAAAGTGTAAAAAAAAATGTGTCAGGGAGGCATACTAGTTTGTATGAATAAGGTGTCATTTGAGAGACACAGTCTATGCATCAGACTCTTTTGTGACTTTTTGTTTTCTCAGAGTTATTTTCAGACCAGAGCCCTGGTCAAAAGTAGTGCACTATTTAGGGAATAGGGTGCCGTTTGGGATACATTCGAGGGGTAGTGTAATGTAAACACTGCTAATTAACACTATCGGACTGAGAGAGACTCTCTCTCTCTCTCTCTCTCTCTCTCTCTCTCTCTCTCTCTCTCTCTCTCTCTCTCTCTCTCTCTCTCTCTCTCTCTCTCTCTCTCTCTCTGTCTCTGTCTCTGTCTCTGTCTCTGTCTCTGTCTCTGTCTCTCTGTCTCTCTCTGTCTCTCTCTCTCTCTGTCTCTCTGTCTCTCTGTCTCTCTCTCTCTCTCTCTCTCTCTCTCTCTCTCTCTCTCTCTCTCTCTCTCTCTCTCTCTCTCTCTCTCTCTGTCTCTGTCTCTGTCTCTGTCTCTGTCTCTGTCTCTCTCTCTCTGTCTCTCTCTGTCTCTCTCTGTCTCTCTCTCTCTCTCTCTCTTTCTCTCTGTCTCTGTCTCTGTCTCTGTCTCTCTCTCTCTCTCTCTCTCTCTCTCTCTCTCTCTCTCTCTCTAGCATGGGGAAACATATGTTTACATCACCAAAGCAAGTGAAATGAGAACACATAAATATGTGTTGCATTTACAATGGGGTTTGTTCTTAACTGGTTGCCCTTTTTTTGTGGCAACAGGTCACAAATATTGCTGCTGTGATGGCACACTGTGGTATTTCACCCAATAGATATGGGAGTTGATCAACATTTGATTTGTTTTCAAATTCTTTGTGGGTCTGTGTAATCTGAGGTAAATATGTGTCTGTAATATGGTATGCTAGGCTCACTGAGTCTGTACATAGTCAAAGCTTTCCTTTAAGTTTTTGTCAGTCACGGTGGTCGGGTCTTTCTAGGGCCAAATAGCATTCTAGTTTGATGTGCTTTTTTTGTTAATTGTCATGAACCGGCTCAAAGCCTGTACCAAAAGAGACATTGTGGAGATAAGGAGTAACAAAATATATATTTATTAAATTAAGTACAATATACAATGGTGTGTGTAATCAGTAATCAGTAGTGTAAGTGAGTGTTTTGCATGGATGAATGTGATAATGCAGGGTGTTGAAAGGTGCCAAAGCAAACAACCAAAAGGCTATCAAGATACACAACAAAGTCTGTAAAGGTCACTGCATGGAGAGAGTTTTTCAATGAATGTGGAAGAGGTCTATTTATCCTGGGACACACCCGGGCCCAGGTGTTTCCCATGTAGCTGACGACCCTGCCAACTCCGCCCACCGGCATCCTAACAAGGAAACAAGAGTAAAGATAGAGAATACCGCAGACAGAGTGGGAGGGTCATCATACCCCCCCCCCATAAAACCGGAAGACCAACAAGGACCCCGGAACAACGTACCCTGCCCCACCCAACCTCCTCCCCTCCAGACCTCAGCAACCTTTGCGAACAGGAAGCAACGTTTAAGAGGAAAGAAGAAAACAAGACCAGGAGGGAACGGTCATACATGTAAAAATATAGGAACAGGGCGCACGAGAGAACGCATCAGCAATCACGTTTTCAGTCCCCAGATGTGCCGCACATCGAGATGGAATGATTGTAAAAATAAACACCATCTCATTATCCTCTGGTTGGACACATCATGGACCTAAAAAAAGTGAGAGGGTTATGATCGGTGTAGACCACAATAGGTACTACCCCCGACCCGACGTACACTTCAAAGTGTTGTAGCGCCCAAATGAGTGCTCGCGCTTCTTTTTCAATGACCGAATAGTTCAACTGATAATCGTTAAACTTTTTGGAAAAGAAACTAACAGGTCTCTCAACCCCAGACACATCTGCTTGGAGTAAAAATGCACCTGCTCCCACATGACTAGCATCCATCTGCAAGGTAAATGACAAATCCACGCAAGGAGCAGCCAGCACCGGAGTTGAGGTAAGCAACCTCTTTGCATCTTCAAAAGCCTATTGACAACGAGTAGACCATACATAAACAGCCTTAGCTTTCAGCATATCTGTCAAGGGAGAGACCACAGTAGATAAGTTTTTTACAAAAACTACGGTAATAACCAATCATGCCCAAGAAACGCATTAGATCCTTTTTAGTAGTTGGTGGTGGAAAAGCATCAATAGCTACCAATTTAACCCGAACAGGACACACTTCACCCAGCCCAACCACCTCTTCAAGGTATGTAATGGCCGCAGCAAGACGTCACTACATCGTCCAGATAAACAGCGCACCCGGTCAGACCTATGACAGCCCTGTTCATAAGTTGCTGAAAAGTGGCAGGTGCATTACGCAGACCGAAACTCATAACCGAATACGAGTACAGACTAGAGGGTGTAATAAAGGCAGAGATTTCACATGCCCTAGTCATCAGTGGCACCTGCCAATAGCCCTTTACCAGGTCAAATTTGCTCACAAACATAGCTGCTCCGACTTGATCAACGCAGTCCTCCATCCGAGGAAGTGGAAATGAATCTGGCTTTGTGACACTGTTTACCTTACGGTAGTCCGTACAAAATCAGTTTGTTCCATCCGGTTTACTGACCAAGATACAGGGAGAAGCCCAACTGGAGAAAAAAGGCTCTGCCAGACAAATCAGTTTCTCTGAAGAAACTCTATAGAACCGCTGACGAATGGGGTCAGCATCCCCAACGTCAATATCATGTTCTATTAAGTTTGTACGTGTAGGTGTATCAGAAAACAAACCTGGAAATCTCAGAATCAAACCAACCATCTCTTTCCGCCCATCAACAGGTAGATGAGTGAGAAGGCTGTTTAAAATATCCAGTGTCTCTGAATTTTTCAATCTACCCTGCAGTATGCAGTCGTCCAGACCAGGAACATCTTCCTCCTCATGCAAGGACCTAGCATGACAAGAACCCAGCAAAATAACGGTATCAGCCAAAAGAACAGGTTTATACCGTCCTCTGTCGACTCCCACTGTTCAGTCTCAGAGGAACGTGCATAATACGGTTTTAACAAATATACATGGCATAGCTGGTGTGCCTTCCTCCGTTCTGGAGTGGCACCTAGATAATTTTGCTCAGTGTACTGGCACATCACTGTATATGGACCTTGAAACTTGGCTTGAAAAGGAGAACCAACAATTGGCAGAAGAGCAAGAACCTGGTCACCTGGACTAAAGTTACGAGGCTCAGTTCGGCGATCAAATATGCCTTTCATCCTCTCCTGTGAAGATGATAGCTTCTCTTTAGCCATTTCACCAGTGGTGTACAAGCGACGCCGGAAATCACACACATACGATAACAAGGACAGAGGGGGCTTGGACTCATCCTGGAGAACAGATAGAAGTCAATGCACCCTATGTCCAAACACAAGGTCATTTGGACTGAACGCTGTGCTCTCCTGTGAAACCTCCCTAGCGGCTAACACTAACCAAGGCAACCCCTCCTCCCAATCATTATCCATCTCAGTACAATAAGATCTCAACAAAGACTTAAGTGTTTGATGGAAACGTTCCAGTGCTCCTTGACTTTGCGCGTGATAAGCGCTAGACAAATTGTGTTTAATATGGAGCTGTTGGAGAACCTGACCAAACAGATTAGAGGTGAATTTAGATCCTTGATCACTCTGAATGACCTTAGGGATTCCAAACAGTGAGATAAACTGTGTCAAAGCTTTTAACACAGACTTAGCTGTGATAGATCGGAGAGGATAGGCAGCAGGAAACCTAGTGGTCTGACACATTACAGTGAACAGGAAACTGCTACCCTTTTTAGAATGAGACAAAGGACCCACACAGTCAATGATCAGATACTCAAAAGGTTGACTATGTACAGGAATAGGAAACCCGGTTTAGTAGCTTGATTACATTTACCAGTTATTTGACAGGTGTGACAGGTTTTGATGAAATCAGAAACATCCCTCTTTAATCTAGGCCAAAATAAATGTCTTAATATGCGATTGTAGGTTTTCCTCACACCCATGTGGCCAGCAACGTCATTGTGAGAAGTTGTCAACACCAACTCACGAAGCTTGACTGGTACAACAACCTGACTAATCGCCTCCCCCAGAAAACAACTACCATGAGACACCCACTTTCTCATCAGGTCATCCTCTTGCAGAAAACAGCCATGGGCGCCATCTCCCAACTGTTCCACAGGCACAATTTGGTCATGCAACTCTTCTAATGTGGGGTCAGTCCGTTGCGCATTGATTAGATCTGAGCGGGTTACAGATAACGGGATAACAGGGAAAGCGATGACATACTTCTTTGTGGTTTTGTCATTAGTCGGCGCAGCGGCCAGTTCGCCAAGGCTCATGGAACGCGTCACTGCTGCACACGCAGAGAACACCTCTGGGAAACTGTACACTCATTAGGAATCCCAACAACTGACGGCTTTATGGAAACCACTAGAGATGGAAACACGACAGGCCACACACGCTCACCAGGCAAGTTATTCCAAAGGATAACGTTGATACCCTCAATAGGCAACGAAGGACGCACCCCCACAACAACCTCACCTTTCACCAGTCCACAATCCAACATCATTTTATGCAATGGAATTGACAGAGTGTTCAAACCTATTCCCGTAATTAGAACACTATTCCCTGAATCAGTCTCAGCAGAAAAAGGGTAACACAGACTCCAACACAAACTATTCAGAGGCACCTGTGTCTCTCAAGATCTTCACTGGCACTAGGTCCTTACTTCCTAACATAGACACAAAATCCTATGTAATGAAAGGTAAATAGTCCGGACATTCGTTTTTCCAATGACCTGAACCTTGACAGTAGTGACACTCTTGACCAAAGTCAGCTTTACCACGGGAGTCAGGCTCAACCCTAGTTGAATAGAACTCTGCCCGTGAACCAAAGTATCTTGGTGAGCGAGGCCCAAATCTCTCCGAATGCCCCCAAGCCCCAGGAACCAGTTCTAAATCGTTGGCAGTAAGCCTCAGGAACCAGTTCTGAATCGTTGGCGGTAAGCCTCAGGAACCAGTTCTAATTCATTGGCAGTAAGCCTCAGGAACCAGTTCTAAATCGTTGGCTGTAAGTCTCAGGGACCAATTCGTAAATCTGTAACACAGCCGTTTTAACCTTAACATACCTGACACTGTCGGCTACACTAAGAACTGAATATGCTTCCTGCACTTTACCAGTTAGCACACACTGCAACATTAAAGGGGCGGCCAGAATCAGGCCAACTCCTAGTGTCAGCAACACGCTCAAACAACGAAAATAATGTCTCATGGTCATTTTCATTAAACTGAGGCAATAACCGTAAGTTCCCAACAATATCAAATGTGTCCGGGGCACGACCAAAAGAGGAACGACCCCTAAGTAAATCGCAATTGCTCCAGACGCCACATGGATACACTGCAGCATCCACCAAGAGGCTCTTGCTGCCAAAGGAATGCCTGACAGCTTGAAAGACATTTTGGACACTACAGTGAAAATGGTCAACTTTGTTAAAGCAGGACCCCTGAACTCTCATGTATTTTCTGCACTATGCAATGATATGGTCAGCGACCATGTAATACTTTTACAACATACAGAAGTGCGCTGTTTATCAAGGGGCAAAGTATTGACACAGTTTTTTAATTGAGTGACGAGCTTAAAGTTTTCTTTACTGATCATAATTTTCACTTTTCTGACCGCTTGCATGATGACGCGTTTCTCACACGACTGGCCAATCTTACAGGGACTCTCCACAACTATTTAATTTTTTTATTTTAATTTTACCTTTATTTAACCAGGCAAGTCAGTTAAGAACATATTCTTATTGTCAATGACGGCCTGGGAACAGTGGGTTAACTGTAACTATATTCAATGTGCGGGACAAAATTGAGGCTATGATTAAGAAGTTGTAGCTCTTCTCTGTCTGCATTAACAAGGACAACACACAGGTCTTTCTATCATTGTAGGATTTTTTGTGTGCAAACAAACTCAAGCTTACGGACCATGTCATATGTGATATAGAAAAGCACCTGAGTGAGTTGGGTCCGCAATTACGCAGATACTTTCCCAAAACGGATCACACAAACAACTGGATTCGTTATCTCTGTCATGCCCTGCCTCCAGTCCACTTACCGATATCTGAAAAGAGATTGCAACAAGCAGTTCTGTGAAAAGTGAATTTAATCAGGAGCCACTGCCAGATTTCTGGATTGGGCTGCGCACAGAGTATCCTGACTCGGCAAATCGCACTGTTAAGACACTGCTGCCCTTTGCAACCACATACCTATGTGAGAGTGGATTCTCGGCCCTCACTAGCATGAAAACTAAGTACAGGCACAGACTGTGTGTGGAAAATTATTTAAGACTGAGACTCTCTCCAATACAACACAACATTGCAGAGTTATGTGCTTCCTTTCAAGCACACCCTTCTCATTAACCTGTGGTTAATTATTCACAATTGTCGATGAACAAATAACGTTTTATATGTAAGATGGTTAAATTAAGAGCGAAATTATTGATTATTATTATATTATTATTTGTGCCCTGGTCCTATAAGAGCTCTTTGTCACTTCCCATTAGCCGGGTTGTGACAAAAACTCAAATTCTTATGTTTAATAAATGTATTGTATAGTGTGTGTGGCAGGCTTACAATGATGGCAACAAACATCATTTGAGAGTGTGCTAACCATGGTGATAGAGGGGGTACGCAGCGGGAGGTTGAATGTTTGAAGGGGTACGGGACTGTAAAAATTTTGGGAACCACTGCTCTAAGGCAACTGAATCTAGATGGAATTTTTTGTATTTGTGGTCCTGGCAATTTAACCTTTTTTGGAACACCATTACTTTTGTTTTACTGAGATTTACTGTCAGGGCCCAGGTCTGACAGAATCTGTGCATAAGATCTAGGTGCTGCTGTAGGCCCTCCTTGGTTGAGGACAAAATCACCAGATCATCAGCAAACATGAGTCGGATGCGAGGGATATACTGCAGACACCCAACCAGGCCCGATCCCCGTGATTTGCTGGAGAAGGAAACAGAGATTTCGAGGCAAAAGATCAGGGTGCCTTGCAAGGACCAGGTGACTAGTGGTTAATCTGCCTTTGTCTTCCGTTCTGCTAGCTAACATTCAATTGCCGGAAAATAAATGGGATGAACTGAAAGCACGTTTATCTTACCAACGGTACATTAAAAACTGTAATATCTTATGTTTCACCGAGTTGTGGCTGAACGACGAAATTAAGAACATACAGCTGGCGGGTTATACACTCTATCGGCAAGATTGAACAACAGCCTCTGGTAAGACATGGGGCGGGGTCCTATGCATTTATGAAAACAACAGCTGGTGCATGATATCTAAGGAATTCTCAAAGTTTTGCTCATCTGAGGTAGAGAATAAGCTGTAGACACCACTATCTACCACTATCACCCAGTAGTCAACATATCACCACAGAGTGAGGTTGGCACTAAAACCGCCCTCAATGAGCTGTACTCCGCCATAAGGAAACAGGAAAACGCTCATCCAGAGGCGAGGCGGCGTTCCTAGTAGCCGGTGACTTTAATGCAGGGAAACTTAAATCTGTTTTATCGAATTTCTATCAGCATGTTAAATGTGCAACCAGAGGGAACAAATTTCTAGACCACCTTTACTCCACACACAGAGACATGTCCCTCACCCTCCATTTGGCAAATCTAATGATAACTTTATCCTCCTGATTCCTGCTTACAAGCAAATATTAAAGCAGGAAGTACCAGTGACTCAGTCCATAAAAAAGTGGTCAGATGAAGCAGATGCTAAAGTAGAGGACTGTTTTGCTAGCACAGTCTGGAATATGTTCTGGGATTCTTCCAATGGCATTGATGAGTACACCACATCAGTCACTGGCTTTATCAATAAGTGCATTGAGGATGTGGTCCCCACAGTGACTGTATGTACATACCCCAACCAGAAGTCATGAATTACAGGCAACATTCGCACTGAGCTAAAGGGTAGAACTGCTGCTTTCTAGGAGTGGGACTCTAACCCGGAAGATTAGAAGAAATCCCGGCAAAGCGTCAACACAGGATGAAGATTGCATCGTACGACACCAGCTCCGACAGTCGTTAGATGTGGCAGGGCTTGCAAACTATTACAGACTACAAAGGGAAGCAGAGCCGAAATCTGCCCAGTAACATGAGCCTACCAGTTGAGCTAAATCAACTTCTATGTTCGATTCGAGGCAAGTAACGCCGCAACATGCATGAGAGCATCAGCTGTTCTGAATGACTGTGTGATCATGCTCTCCGCAGCTGAGGTGAGTAAAACCTTTAAACAGCTCAACATTCACAAGGCCGCTGGGCCAGACGGATTACTCTGGGACTAAACACCTACTTCTGCCACTGCATCCTAGACTTCCTGACAGGCCACCCCCCAGGTGGTAAGGGTAGGTGTCTACTCATCCACCACACTGATCCTCAACATGGGGGCCCCTCAGGGGTGCGTGCTCAGTCCCCTCCTGTACTCCCTGTTCACTCATGACTGCATGGACAGGCACAACTCTAAAACCAACATTAAGTTTGCTGATGACACAGCAGTGGTAGGCCTGATCACCAACAGCGATGAGACAGCCTATAGGGAGGAGGTCAGAGACCTGTCCGTTTGGTGCAAGGACAACAACCTTTCCCTCAATGTGATCAAGACAAAGGAGCTGATTGTGGACTACAGGAAAAGAAGGATGGAGCACACCCCCATTCTCATCGACGGGGCTGTAGTGGAGCATGTTGAGAGCTTGAAGTTACTTGGCGACCACATCACCAACAAACTAACATGGTCCAAGCACACCAAGACAGTCGTGAAGAGGGCATGACAAAACCTATTCCCCCTCAGGAGACTGAAACGATTTGGCATGGGTCCGCAGACCCTCAGAAGGTTTTACACCTGCACCATAGAGAGCATCTTGATGGGTTGCACTACAGAGGGTAGTGCATACGGCCTAGTACATCACCGGGTCCAAGCTTCCTGCCATCTAGGACCTCTATACTAGGCGGTGTCAAAGGAAGGTCATAAAAATTGTCAAAGACTCCAGACACGCAAGTCATAGACTGTTCTCTTAGCACCAAATCTAGGTCCAAGAGGCATCTTAACAGCTTCTACCCCAACGCCATAAGACTCCTGAACAGCTAATCATATGGCTACCCAGACAGTTAACCCACTATTCCTAGGCCGTCATTGAAAATAAGAATTTGTTCTTAACTAATTTGCCTAGTTAAATAAAAGTTCAATTTAAAAAAACGTAAAATGTTTTAAAAAAATTATACCACCGCCCCACGTTGCTGCCATTCTCTGCTATCATCTATGCATATCCACTTTAATAACCCTACCTGCATGTACAAAATTACCTCAACTACCTTGACACTGGTGCCCCCCGCACATTCATTGACACATTGACTCTGAACCGGTTCCCCAGTATATAGCCCCGCTATTATTATTTACTGCTGCTCTTTAATTATTTGTTTTTCTTGTCTCTTCTTTTTTTTATTAATTAAGGTATTTCCTTAAAACTGCATTGTTGGTTAATGTTCTAGTAGGTAGGCATTTCACCGTAAGGTTGTTGTATTCGGGTCATGTGACAAATATAATTTGATTTGAAACAGTAAACTTTTGACTTCAAATTCACTCTCTCTCTCTCTCTCTCTCTCTCTCTCTGTCTCTCTCTCTGTCTGTCTCTCTCTCTGTCTCTCTCTCTGTCTCTCTGTCTCTCTCTCTCTCTCTCTCTCTCTGTCTCTCTCTCTCTCTCTCTCTCTCTCTCTCTCTCTCTCTCTCTCTCTCTCTCTCTCTCTCTCTCTCTCTCTCTCTCTCTCTCTCTCTCTGTCTCTCTTTCTCTCTCCCCCTCTCTCTCTCTCCTTCTCTTTTCTCCTCTCTCTCTCTGTCTCTCTCTTCTCTCTCTCTCTCTCTCTCTCTCTCTCTCTCTCTCTCTCTCTCTCTCTCTCTCTCTCTCTCTCTCTCTCTCTCTCTCTCTCTCTCTCTCTATATATCTCTCTCTCTATATCTATATATATCTCTCTCTCTCTCTCTCTCTCTCTCTCTCTGTCTCTCTCTCTCTCTCTCTCTCTCTCTTTTCTCTCCTTCTCTCTCTCTCCTTCTCTTTTTCCCCCTCTCTCTCTCTCCTTCTCTTTCTCACTCACTCTCTCTCTCCCTCCTTCCCTCCCTCACCAAACACTTGTACATCCCAGACGCTAACCCCCGTGATGCCCCCATATTCCCAAGTTTTTCTGTCCAGATTTCCCAAAGTCTGGGCTGTTTCGCAAGTGGTGTTGCCAAGCTATGATACATTAACAAACAGTTTATGGACGTTTGTTAGCTGTAATATGCTACAAATCCCACAGCTTACAATTACATTGATTATGTTGAAAGTTATGTAGGGACAACAGACATACCACGAGGCAAAATAACAACAAAAATGACAACAACATCAAGAAATAACCTACGTGAATTCTGAAAGGTAAACACCATCAAGGGAGAAGATCATTTACAGTTTCAGAAGGGCCAGGAGTTTTACTGACCGTGTGCCCTGACATATAGCCCAAAGTTGAACCTGTTCAGGTACGCTGTCAGGAAAACCACTTGCCCTATCAAGGAGATGTTTTCTTTCCCTTTAAACAGTATTCATCTGTGAGTTACGAGCTGACTGTATTTCTTTCTTTCTGTCTCTTTCTGTCTGTAGATGTTCCAGTGTTAAAGGCGAGAGTCCATATCTCCCATCTCTGTGATAGCTTTCCCTTTCTTGTCAATGCCTGGAGGGTGTAGTAGGGATTAGGAGGAAGAAGGGAGGGATGGTGTGTGTGTGTGTCAGTGTGTAGGAGGGTGTGTGTGTCTGTGTATGTCACAGTGTGTGCGTGTGTGTGTGTCATATCACGTCCAAGCCGGGGCCCAGTGCGCCTTGATGTGACAAGAAGGGCAGAGTTGCTCAACCATGTTACTAATTAAAGGAGGTTCTAAACACAGGGCCCGGGCTATTAGCATAAAAAGAAATCTGATCTGTTCTCTTTTTTCTTCCCTCTACAAGGACATAATCAAAACCATTTAAGGCGTCATGTTGCGCCAATCACACATCAATCTACGGGCCGTTTGGATCTGTACTGCGGGGCTGCCCCACATCACCAGTAATAACATTTCTGGTGTAATCGCGCAGACAGTATATTTCTTATTCCTTCAATCGGCAGTGGCTACGGCGGGATGGAGTTGTAGCAGCTAATTTATTCCGAGTCAGACCAACTGCCGCGCGCAAAGAGAAAAA
This sequence comes from Oncorhynchus gorbuscha, assembly GCF_021184085.1. Lineage (NCBI taxonomy): Eukaryota > Metazoa > Chordata > Actinopteri > Salmoniformes > Salmonidae > Oncorhynchus > Oncorhynchus gorbuscha. The sequence continues at coordinate 83,365,136 of NC_060182.1, forward strand.
AAAGATACTTGGTTGAGTAACCGTAATAATTGGAGAATTATTTTGATAGCCTGACACAATCTAATGTATTAATGAATTGTATTTCAAAAAAAGTATCAAATCAAATTAACCGCTATTCCATAATGAATTAGGTGACAAGGTAGGCAGATATTAATCACTATCCCCTCCCTGGGAAAGGGGTGAGGGGGAGGGAGGGAGGAAGGAAGGAAGGAAGGAAGCAAGGAAGGAGTGAGGGAGGGAGGGAGGGAGGGAGGAGGAGGGAGGGAAAGGGAAGAGGAGGGATTATTAACCTGGCTCTAGCTTGTTAGAACTCAGAGGAAGGGAGGAGGGAGGGAGTTATTAACCTGACTCTAGCTTGTTAGAACTCAGAGGAAGGGAGGAGGGAGGGAGTTATTAACCTGACTCTAGCTTGTTAGAACTCAGAGGAAGGGAAGGGAGGAGGGAGGGAGTTATTAACCTGACTCTAGCTTGTTAGAACTCAGAGGAAGGGAAGGGGAAGGGAGGAGGGAGGGAGTTATTAACCTGACTCTAGCTTGTTAGAACTCAGAGGAAGGAAGGAGGGAGGGAGTTATTAACCTGACTCTAGCTTGTTAGAATTCAGAGGAAGAGAAGGAAGGAGGGAGGGAGGGAAAGGGAGGAGAGGGGGGGTATTAACCTGACTCTAGCTTGTTAGAACTCAGAAGGGAAGGGAGGGAGGGAGAGATGGAGGGAGGGAGGGAAGGAGTGAGGGAGGAGGGGGGGTTATTAACCTGACTCTAGCTTGTTAGAACTCAGAGGAAGGGAGGGAGGGAGGGAGGGAGGGAGGAAGGGGGAGGGAGGGAGGGAGGGATGGAGGGAGGGAGGGAGGGAGGGAGGGAGGGAGGGAGGGAGGGAGGAAGGAAGGAAGGAGGGAGGGAGGAGGGAGGGAGGGAGGGAGGGAGGGAGGGAACTCAGAGGAAGGGAGGGAGGGAGGGAAAGGGAAGAGGAGGGGTTACTAGCTTGTTAGAACTCAAAGGAAGGGAAGGGAGTAGGGAGGGAGGGAGGGAGTTATTAACTTGACTCGAGCTTGTTAGAACTCAGAGGAAGGGAGGAGGGAGGGAGTTATTAACCTGACTCTAGCTTGTTAGAACTCAGAGGAAGGGAAGGACGGAGGGAGGGAGTTATTAACCTGACTCTAGCTTGTTAGAACTCAGAGGAAGGGAGGGAGGGAGGGAGGGAGGGAGGAGGGGGGGTTATTAACCTGACTCTAGCTTGTTAGAACTCAGAAGGGGAAGGGAGGGAGGGAGGGAGGAATGAAGGAAGGAAGGAAGGGAGGGAGGGAGGGAGGGAGGGAGGGAGGGAGGGAGGGAGGGAGGGAGGGAGGGAGGGAATTAACCTGAAGGAGGGAGGGAAGGGAAGGAGGGAGGGAGCGAGGGAGGGAAAGGGAAGAGGAGGGGTTATTAACCTGGCTCTAGCTTGTTAGAACTCAGAGGAAGGGAAGGGAGGAGGGAGGGAGTTATTAACCTGACTCTAGCTTGTTAGAACTCAGAGGAAGGGAGGGAGGGAGGGAGGGAGGGAGGGAGGGAGGGAGGGAAGAGGAGGGGTTATTAACCTGGCTCTAGCTTGTTAGAACTCAGAGGAAGAGAAGGAAGGGAGGGAGGGAGGGAGGGAAAGGGAGGGAGGGGTTATTAACCTGACTCTAGCTTGTTAGAACTCAGAGGAAGGGAAGGGAGGATGGAGCGAGTTATTAACCTGACTCTAGCTTGTTAGAACTCAGAGGAAGGGAAGGGAGGATGGAGGGAGTTATTAACCTGACTCTAGCTTGTTAGAACTCAGAGGAAGAGAAGGAAGGAGGGAGGGAGGGAAAGGGAGGAGAGGGGGGGGTATTAACCTGACTCTAGCTTGTTAGAACTCAGAGGAAGGGAAGGGAGGAGGAGGGAGGAAGTTATTAACCTGACTCTAGCTTGTTAGAACTCAGAGGAAAGGAAGGGAGGGAGGGGAGGGGAGGGAGGGGGGGTGGGAGGGAGGGAGGGAGGGAGGGAGGGAGGGGGAGGGAGAGATGGAGGGAGGGAGGAGGGGGGGTTATTATCCTGACTCTAGCTTGTTAGAACTCAGAGGAAGCGAGGGAGGGAGGGAGGGAGGGGGGGGGGAGGGAGAGGAGGGAGGGAGGGAGGGGGAGGGAGGGAAAGGGAAAGGGAAAGGGAAAGGGAAAGGGAAGAGGAGGGGTTATTAACCTGGCTCTAGCTTGTTAGAACTCAGAAGAAGGGGAGGAAGGAGGGAGGGAAAGGGAGGAGGGGGGGTTATTAACCTGGCTCTAGCTTGTTAGAACTCAAAGGAAGGGAAGGGAGTAGGGAGGGAGGGAGGGAGTTATTAACTTGACTCGAGCTTGTTAGAACTCAGAGGAAGGGAGGAGGGAGGGAGTTATTAACCTGACTCTAGCTTGTTAGAACTCAGAGGAAGGGAAGGACGGAGGGAGGGAGTTATTAACCTGACTCTAGCTTGTTAGAACTCAGTGGAAGGGAAGGAAGGAGGGAGGGAGGGAAAGGGAGGAGGGGGGTTATTAACCTGACTCTAGCTTGTTAGAACTCAGAGGAAGGGAAGGGAGGAAGTTATTAACCTGACTCTAGCTTGTTAGAACTCAGAGGAAGGGAAGTGAGGGAGGGAGGGAAGGGAGGAGGGGAGTTATTAACCTGACTCTAGCTTGTTAGAACTCAGTTGAAGGGAAGGGAGGGAGGGAGGGAGGGAGGGGGGGGGGGGAGGGGTTAACCTGACTCTAGCTTGTTAGAACTCAGAAGAAGGGATGGGAGGGAGGGAGGGAGGGAGGAAGGAAGGGAGAGAGGGAGGGAAAGGGAAAGGGAAAGGGAAAGGGAAGAGGAGGGGTTATTAACCTGGCTCTAGCTTGTTAGAACTCAGAAGAAGGGGAGGAAGGAGGGAGGGAAAGGGAGGAGGGGGGGTTATTAACCTGGCTCTAGCTTGTTAGAACTCAAAGGAAGGGAAGGGAGTAGGGAGGGAGGGAGGGAGTTATTAACTTGACTCGAGCTTGTTAGAACTCAGAGGAAGGGAGGAGGGAGGGAGTTATTAACCTGACTCTAGCTTGTTAGAACTCAGAGGAAGGGAAGGGAGGAGGGAGGGAGGAAGTTATTAACCTGACTCTGGCTTGTTAGAACTCAGAGGAAGGGAAGGGAGGGAGGGAGGGAGGGAAAGGGAAGAGGAGGGGTTATTAACCTGGCTCTAGCTTGTTAGAACTCAGAAGAAGGGGAGGAAGGAGAGAGGGAAAGGGAGGAGGGGGGGTTATTAACCTGGCTCTAGCTTGTTAGAACTCAAAGGAAGGGAAGGGAGGGAGGGAGGGAGGGAGGGGGGGGGGTATTAACCTGACTCTAGCTTGTTAGAACTCAAAGGAAGGGAGGGAGGGACGGAGGGAGTTATTAACCTGACTCTAGCTTGTTAGAACTCAAAGGAAGGGAAGGGAGGAGGGAGGGAGGGAGGGAGGGAGCTTGTTAGAACTCAAAGGAAGGGAAGGGAGGAGGGAGGGAGGGAGGGAGTTATTAACCTGACTCTAGCTTGATAGAACTCAGAGGAAAGGAAGGGAGGAGGGAGGGAGTTATTAACCTGACTCTAGCTTGTTAGAACTCAGAGGAAGGGAAAGGGAGGAGGGGGGGGGTTATTAACCTGACTCTAGTTTGTTAGAACTCAGAGGAAGGGAAGGAAGGAGGGAGGGAGTTATTAACCTGACTCTAGCTTGTTAGAACTCAAAGGAAGGGAGGAGGGAGGGAGATATTAACCTGACTCTAGCTTGTTAGAACTCAGAGGAAGGGAAAGGGAGGAAGGGGGGGGTTATTAACCTGACTCTAGTTTGTTAGAACTCAGAGGAAGGGAAGGAAGGAGGGAGGGAGGGAGATATTAACCTGACTCTAGCTTGTTAGGACTCAAGGAAGGGAAGGAAGGAGGGAGGGAAAGGGAGGAGGGGGGTATTAACCTGACTCTAGCTTGTTAGAACTCAGAGGAAGGGAAGGGAGGAGGGGGGTTATTAACCTGACTCTAGCTTGTTAGAACTCAGAGGAAGAGAAGGAAGGAGGGAGGGAGGGAAAGGGAGGAGGGAGGGGGGGTGGGTTATTAACCTGACTCTAGCTTGTTGCAACTCAGAGGAAGGGAAGGGAGGAGGGAGGGAGGAAGTTATTAACCTGACTCTGGCTTGTTAGAACTCAGAGGAAGGGAAGGGAGGGAGGGAGGGAGGGAGGGAGGGAGAGAGGGAAAGGGAAGAGGAGGGGTTATTAACCTGGCTCTAGCTTGTTAGAACTCAGAAGAAGGGGAGGAAGGAGGGAGGGAAAGGGAGGATGAGGGGTTATTAACCTGACTCTAGCTTGTTAGAACTCAGAGGAAGGGAAGGGAGGAGGGAGGGAGTTATTAACCTGACTCTAGCTTGTTAGAACTCAGAGGAAGGGAGGGAAGGAGGGAGGGATGGGAGGGAGGGGGAGGGAGGGAGGGAGGGAGGGAAGAGGAGGGGTTATTAACCTGGCTCTAGCTTGTTAGAACTCAGAGGAAGAGAAGGAAGGAGGGGGAGGGAGGGAGGGAGGGAAAGGGAAGAGGAGGGGTTATTAACCTGACTCTAGCTTGTTAGAGGAAGGGAAGGAAGGAGGGAGGGAGTTATTAACCTGACTCTAGCTTGTTAGAACTCAGAGGAAGGGAAGGGAGGATGGAGGGAGTTATTAACCTGACTCTAGCTTGTTAGAACTCAGAGGAAGGGAAGGGAGGATGGAGGGAGTTATTAACCTGACTCTAGCTTGTTAGAACTCAGAGGAAGAGAAGGAAGGAGGGAGGGAGGGAAAGGGAGGAGAGGGGGGTTATTAACCTGACTCTAGCTTGTTAGAACTCAGAGGAAGGGAAGGGGAGGGAGGAGGGAGGAAGTTATTAACCTGACTCTAGCTTGTTAGAACTCAGAGGAAAGGGAAGGGAGGGAGGGAGGGAGGGGGAGGGAGGGAGGGAGGGAGGGAGGGAAGGAGGGAGGGAGAGATGGAGGGAGGGAGGGAGGGGGGTTATTATCCTGACTCTAGCTTGTTAGAACTCAGAGGAAGGGGAGGGAGGGAGGGAGGGAGGGGGAGGGAGGGAGGAGGGGAGGGAGGGAGGGAGGGAGGAGGGAAAGGGAAAGGAAAGGGAAAGGGAAAGGAAAGGGAAGAGGAGGGGTTATTAACCTGGCTCTAGCTTGTTAGAACTCAGAAGAAGGGGAGGAAGGAGGGAGGGAAAGGGAGGGGGGGGTTATTAACCTGGCTCTAGCTTGTTAGAACTCAAAGAAGGGAAGGGAGTAGGGAGGGAGGGAGGGAGTTATTAACTTGACTCGAGCTTGTTAGAACTCAGAGGAAGGGAGGAGGGAGGGAGTTATTAACCTGACTCTAGCTTGTTAGAACTCAGAGGAAGGGAAGGACGGAGGGAGGGAGTTATTAACCTGACTCTAGCTTGTTAGAACTCAGTGGAAGGGAAGGAAGGAGGGAGGGAGGGAAAGGGAGGAGGGGGGTTATTAACCTGACTCTAGCTTGTTAGAACTCAGAGGAAGGGGGAAGGGGGAGGAAGTTATTAACCTGACTCTAGCTTGTTAGAACTCAGAGGAAGGGAAGTGAGGGAGGGAAGGAAGGGAGGAGGGGAGTTATTAACCTGACTCTAGCTTGTTAGAACTCAGAGGAAGGGAAGGGAGGGAGGGAGGGAGGGAGGGAGGGAGGGAGGGAGGGAGGGAGGGAGGGAGGGAGGGAGGGAGGGAGGGAGGGAGGGAGGGAGGGAGGAGGGGGGGTTATTAACCTGACTCTAGCTTGTTAGAACTCAGAAGAAGGGATGGGAGGGAGGGAGGGAGGGGAGGGAGGGAGGGAGGGAGGAAGGGAGGGAGGGAGGGAGGGAAAGGGAAAGGGAGGGAAGGGAAAGGGAAGAGGAGGGGTTATTAACCTGGCTCTAGCTTGTTAGAACTCAGAAGAAGGGGAGGAGGAGGGAGGGAAAGGGAGGAGGGAGGGATTAACCTGGCTCTAGCTTGTTAGAACTCAAAGGAAGGGAAGGGAGTAGGGAGGGAGGGAGGGAGTTATTAACCTGACTCGAGCTTGTTAGAACTCAGAGGAAGGGAGGAGGGAGGGAGTTATTAACCTGACTCTAGCTTGTTAGAACTCAGAGGAAGGGAAGGGAGGGAGGGAGGGAGGAGGAGTTATTAACCTGACTCTAGCTTGTTAGAACTCAGAGGAAGGGAAGGGAGGGAGGGAGGGAGGGAAAGGGAGGGAGGGGGGGTTATTAACCTGGCTCTAGCTTGTTAGAACTCAGAGGGGGAGGAAGGAGGGAGGAAGGGAGGAGGGGGTTATTAACCTGGCTCTAGCTTGTTAGAACTCAGAGGAAGGGAAGGGAAGGGAGGAGGGAGGGAGGGGTTATTAACCTGACTCTAGGAGGTTAGAACTCAAAGGAGGGAGGAGGGGGAGGGAGGAGGGAGTTATTAACCTGACTCTAGCTTGTTAGAACTCAAAGGAAGGGAAGGGAGGAGGGAGGGAGGGATTTATTAACCTGGCTCTAGCTTGTTAGAACTCAAAGGAAGGGAAGGGAGGAAGGGAGGGAGGGGGAGGGAGGGAGTTATTAACCTGACTCTAGCTTGATAGAACTCAGAGGAAAGGAAGGGAGGAGGGAGGGAGTTATTAACCTGACTCTAGCTTGTTAGAACTCAGAGGAAGGGAAGGGAGGAGGGGGAGTTATTAACCTGACTCTAGCTTGTTAGAACTCAGAGGAAGGGAAGGAGGGAGGAGGGAGGGAGTTATTAACCTGACTCTAGCTTGTTAGAACTCAAAGGAAGGGAAAGGAGGGAGGGAGGGAGTTATTAACCTGACTCTAGCTTGTTAGAACTCAGAGGAAGGGAAGGAAGGAGGGAGGGAAAGGGAGGGAGGGGGTTATTAACCTGACTCTAGCTTGTTAGAACTCAGAGGAAGGAAGGGAGGAGGAGGGGGAGTTATTAACCTGACTCTAGCTTGTTAGAACTCAGAGGAAGGGAAGGGAGGAAGGGGGGTTATTAACCTGACTCTAGCTTGTTAGAACTCAGAGGAAGGGAAGGAAGGAGGGAGGGAGGGAGTTATTAACCTGACTCTAGCTTGTTAGAACTCAGAGGAAGGGAAGGAAGGAGGGAGGGAAAGGGAGGGGGGGGGTTATTAACCTGACTCTAGCTTGTTAGAACTCAGAGGAAGGGAAGAAGGGGAGGAGGAGGGGTTATTAACCTGACTCTAGCTTGTTAGAACTCAGAGGAAGGAAGGAAGGGAGGGAGGGAGGGAAAGGGAGGAGGGGGAGGGGGTTATTAACCTGACTCTAGCTTGTTAGAACTCAGAGGAAGGGAAGGGAGGGAGGGAGGGAGGGAGGAAGGAAGGAAGTTATTAACCTGACTCTGGCTTGTTAGAACTCAGAGGAAGGGAGGAGGGAGGGAGGAGGGAGGGAGGGGAGGGGAGAGGGAAAGGGAAGAGGAGGGGTTATTAACCTGGCTCTAGCTTGTTAGAACTCAGAAGGGGAGGAAGGAGAGGGGAGGGAGGAGAGGGGGTTATTAACCTGACTCTAGCTTGTTAGAACTCAGAGGAAGGAAGGGAGGAAGGGAGGAGGGAGGGAGTTATTAACCTGACTCTAGCTTGTTAGAACTCAGAGGAAGGGAAGGAAGGGAGGGAGGGAAAGGGAGGAGGGGGGTTATTAACCTGACTCTAGCTTGTTAGAACTCAGAGGAAGGGAAGGAAGGAGGGAGGGAAAGGGAGGAGGGGGTTATTAACCTGACTCTAGCTTGTTAGAACTCAGAGGAAGGGAAGGAAGGAGGGAGGGAGGGATTAACCTGACTCTAGCTTGTTAGAACTCAGAGGAAGGGAAGGAAGGAGGGAGGGAGGGAAGGGAGGGAGGGAGGGGGTTATTAACCTGACTCTAGCTTGTTAGAACTCAGAGGAAGGGAGGGAGGGAGGGGAGGGAGGGAGGGAGGGAGGGAGGAGGGGGGTTATTAACCTGACTCTAGCTTGTTAGAACTCAGAGGAAGGGAAGGGAGGGGAGGGAGGGTTAGGGAGGGAGGGAGGGAGGGAGGGAGGGAGGGAGGGAGGGAGGGAGGGAGGGGGAGGGAGGGAGGGAGAGGGAGGGAGGGAGGGGGGTTATTATCCTGACTCTAGGTTAGAACTCAGAGGAAGGAGGGAGGGAGGGAGGGAGGGGGGAGGGAGGGAGGGAGGGAGGGAGGGAGGGGGAGGGAACTCAGGAAAGGAGGAAAGGGAGGGAAAGGGAAAGGGAAGGAGGGGGTTATTAACCTGGCTCTAGCTTGTTAGAACTCAGAAGAAGGGGGAGGGAGGGAGGGAGGGAGGGAGGGAAAGGGAAGAGGGGGTTATTAACCTGACTCTAGCTTGTTAGACTCTACTCAAGGAAGGAAGGGAAGGAAGGAGGGAGGGAGTTATTAACCTGACTCTAGCTTGTTAGAACTCAGAGGAAGGGAAGGGAGGATGGAGGGAGTTATTAACCTGACTCTAGCTTGTTAGAACTCAGAGGAAGGGAAGGAGGAGGAGGGAGTTATTAACCTGACTCTAGCTTGTTAGAACTCAGTGGAAGGGAAGGAAGGAGGGAGGGAGGGAAAGGGAGGAGGGGGGGGTTATTAACCTGACTCTAGCTTGTTAGAACTCAGAGGAAGGGAAGGGAGGAGGGAGGGAGGAAGTTATTAACCTGACTCTAGCTTGTTAGAACTCAGAGGAAGGGAAGGGAGGGAGGGAGGGAGGGAGGGAGGGAGGGAGGGACCTGAGGGAGGGAGGGAGAACTCAGGGAGGGGGAGGGAGGGAGGGAGGGAGGGAGGGAGGGAGGGGGGTTATTAACCTGACTCTAGCTTGTTAGAACTCAGAGGAAGGAAGGAGGGAGGGAGGGAGGGAGGGAAAGGAAGGAAGGAGGGAGGAGGGAAAAGGGAAAGGGAAAGGGAAAGGGGGAAAGGGAAGAGGAGGGGTTATTAACCTGGCTCTAGCTTGTTAGAACTCAGAAGAAGGGGAGGAAGGAGGGAGGGAAAGGGAGGAGGGGGGTTATTAACCTGGCTCTAGCTTGTTAGAACTCAAAGGAAGGGAAGGGAGTAGGGAGGGAGGGAGGGAGTTATTAACTTGACTCGAGCTTGTTAGAACTCAGAGGAAGGGAGGAGGGAGGGAGTTATTAACCTGACTCTAGCTTGTTAGAACTCAGAGGAAGGGAAGGAGGGAGGGAGGGAGAGGAGTTATTAACCTGACTCTAGCTTGTTAGAACTCAGAGGAAGAAGGGAAGGAAGGAGGGAGGGAAAAGGGAGGAGGGGGGTTATTAACCTGGCTCTAGCTTGTTAGAACTCAGAGGAAGGGAAGGGAGGAGGGAGGGAGGAGTTATTAACCTGACTCTAGCTTGTTAGAACTCAGAGGAAGGGAAGTGAAGGGAGGAGGGAGGAGGGGAGTTATTAACCTGACTCTAGCTTGTTAGAACTCAAAGGAAGGGAAGGGGGAGGGAGGAGGGGGAGGAGGGGGAGGGAGGGAGTTATTAACCTGACTCTAGCTTGTTAGAACTCAGAGGAAAGGAAGGGAGGGAGGGAGGGAGTTATTAACCTGACTCTAGCTTGTTAGAACTCAGAGGAAGGGAAAGGGAGGAGGGGGGAGGGAACCTGACTCTAGTTTGTTAGAACTCAGAGGAAGGGAAGGAAGGAGGGAGGGAGTTATTAACCTGACTCTAGCTTGTTAGAACTCAAAGGAAGGGAGGAGGGAGGGAGATATTAACCTGACTCTAGCTTGTTAGAACTCAAAGGAAGGGAAGGAAGGAGGGAGGGAAAGGGAGGGGGGGGTATTAACCTGACTCTAGCTTGTTAGAACTCAGAGGAAGGGAAGGGAGGAGTGAGGGAGTTATTAACCTGACTCTAGCTTGTTAGAACTCAGAGGAAGGGAAAAGGAGGGAGGAAGGGGGGTTATTAACCTGACTCTAGTTTGTTAGAACTCAGAGGAAGGGAAGGAAGGAGGGAGGGAGGGAGATATTAACCTGACTCTAGCTTGTTAGGACTCAAAGGAAGGGAAGGAAGGAGGGAGGGAAAGGGAGGGGGGGGGTATTAACCTGACTCTAGCTTGTTAGAACTCAGAGGAAGGGAAGGGAGGAGGGGGGTTATTAACCTGACTCTAGCTTGTTAGAACTCAGAGGAAGAGAAGGAAGGAGGGAGGGAGGGAAAGGGAGGAGAGGGGGGGTGGGTTATTAACCTGACTCTAGCTTGTTGCAACTCAGAGGAAGGGAAGGGAGGAGGGAGGGAGGAAGTTATTAACCTGACTCTGGCTTGTTAGAACTCAGAGGAAGGGAAGGGAGGGAGGGAGGGAGGGAGGGAGAGAGAGAGGGAAAGGGAAGAGGAGGGGTTATTAACCTGGCTCTAGCTTGTTAGAACTCAGAAGAAGGGGAGGAAGGAGAGAGGGAAAGGGAGGAGAGGGGGTTATTAACCTGGCTCTAGCTTGTTAGAACTCAAAGGAAAGGAAGGGAGGAGGGAGGGAGTTATTAACCTGACTCTAGCTTGTTAGAACTCAGAGGAAGGGAAGGAAGGAGGGAGGGAAAGGGAGGATGCGGGGTTATTAACCTGACTCTTGCTTGTTAGAACTCAGAGGAAGGGAAGGAAGGAGGGAGGGAAAGGGAGGATGGGGGGTTATTAACCTGACTCTAGCTTGTTAGAACTCAGAGGAAGGGAAGGAAGGAGGGAGGAAGGGAAGGGAGGAGGGGAGTTATTAACCTGACTCTAGCTTGTTAGAACTCAGAGGAAGGGAAGGAAGGAGGGAGGAAGGGAAGGGAGGAGGGGGGGTTATTAACCTGACTCTTGCTTTTTAGAACTCAGAGGAAGGGAAGGGAGGGAGGGAGGGAAAGGGAGGATGGGGGTTATTAACCTGGCTCTAGTTTGTTAGAACTCAGAGGGAAGGAAGGAAAGAGGGAGGGAAGGAAGGAGGGAGGGAGGGAAAGGGAGGAGGGGGGGTTATCAACCTGGGTCTAGCTTGTTAGAAGTCAGAGGAAGGGAAGAAGGAGGGGGGGGATAAAAACCTGGATGTAGCTTGTTCGAACATAGTGGAAGGGAAGGGAGGAGGAGAGTTATTAACCTCTCTAGTTTGTTAGAACTCAGAGGAAGGGAAGGGAGGAGGGGGAGTTATTAACCTGGCTCTAGCTTGTTAGAACTCAGAGGAAGGGAAGGGAGGAGGAGGAGAGTTATTAACCTGGCTCTAGCTTGTTAGAACTCAGAGGAAGGGAAGGGAGGAGGAGAGTTATTAACCTGGCTCTAGCTTGTTAGAACTCAGAGGAAGGGAAGGGAGGAGGAGAGTTATTAACCTGGCTCTAGCTTGTTAGAACTCAGAGGAAGGGAGGAAGGGGCTCTAGGAGAACTCAGAGGAAGTTATTAACCTGGCTCTAGCTTATTAGAACTCAGAGGAAGGGAAGGGAGGAGGGGGAGTTATTAACCTGGCTCTAGCTTGTTAGAACTCAGAGGAAGAGAAGGGAGGAGGAGAGTTATTAACCTGGCTCTAGCTTGTTAGAACTCAGAGGAAGGGAAGGGAGGAGGAGAGTTATTAACCTGGCTCTAGCTTGTTAGAACTCAGAGGAAGGGAAGGGAGGAGGAGAGTTATTAACCTGGCTCTAGCTTGTTAGAACTCAGAGGAAGGGAAGGGAGGAGGGGGAGTTATTAACCTGGCTCTAGCTTGTCAGAACTCAGAGGAAGGGAAGGGAGGAGGAGAGTTATTAACCTGGCTCTAGCTTGTTAGAACTCAGAGAAGGGAAGGGAGGAGGGGGAGTTATTAACCTGGCTCTAGCTTGTTAGAACTCAGAGAAGGGAAGGGAGGAGGGGGAGTTATTAACCTGGCTCTAGCTTGTTAGAACTCAGAGGACTGTCATATGTTCTATGTCATTTTGTCACTCTTCCCATGGATTATTTGTTCCTGCTTCCTGACAACTGTTTTTCTTCCCCTTATGTACTGTTCTTCACTACAAACCACACTGATAGGGGTATAGTTTAGTCCCACCCACGTCCTCCTCATGTCCTGATCTGATTGGCTGGTTTAAGTCAAGCTCCCTTTGTTGGTCTGCATCCCGAAATTAGGTTGGCGTGCCATGACTTCATCCAGTTCACCACGACGTGGCTCTCCTTACCGGCGCTCTGCGAGGACGCCTCCGGGGGCCTTCCAGGCCCTTACATCTGTCCGGTTGGTTTTAATCAGGCTCGGGTCTGGGCCCTTTGAAAGTAAATCAGTTGGCTGGCTGAGCTGTGCCAGATATTTAATGTATGAGGCCCATGCCAGCTCCCCCCTCAGCACTGCAAGCCTCCTCTAATTCCAGGATGCCAATCAATTACTGCACACATGGAACGAGCCAACTAAATAACCAGTTGCAGCAGAGTGCTAGGCAGGTCTAGTTGTGTGTGTAGTGTAGCTTAATGTTGTTCTCCTCCATTATGGCATGATGAGCTTGTGATTTTACAGAACCACATGAGGGTTGGAGGAATTACCTGTTTGGGAAAGGAAAACCCTCTGCCAAAGAGGGGTGGTAGACCCCTGCAGGAGAGGGTGGTGGCCCCTGTAGGAGAGGGTAATAGATCTTGTAGGAGAGGATGGTAGACCCTGTAGGAGAAGGGTGGTGGCCCCTGTAGGAGAGGGGTGGTGGCCCCTGTAGGAGACTGTTATAAACCCTGTAGGAGAGGGGTGGTGGCCCCTTTAGGAGAGGGTGGTAGACCCTAGGAGAAGGTTGGTAGCCCCTGTAGAAGAGGGTTGCAGACCCTGTGGGAGAGGAGTGGTGGCCCCTGTAGGAGAGAGTGGTAGACCCTGTAGGAGAGGAGTGGTGGCCCCTGTAGGAGAGAGTGGTAGACCCTGTGGGAGAGGGGTGGTGGCCCCTTTAGGAGAGGGTATCAGACCCTGTAGGAGAGGGTGGTAACCCCTGTAGGAGAGGGTAGTAGACCCTGTGGGAGAGGGGTGGTGGCCCCTGTAGGAGAGGGTGGTAGACCCTGTAGGAGAGGGTGGTGACCCCTGTAGGAGAAGGGTGGTGGCCCCTGTAGGAGAGTGTTATAGACCCTGTAGGAGAGGGGTGGTGGTCCCTTTAGGAGAGGGTGGTAGACCCTGTAGGAGAAGAGTGGTGGCCCCTGTAGAAGAGGGTTATAGAACCTGTGGGAGAGGAGTGGTGACCCCTGTAGGAGAGGGGTGTGGCCCCTGTAGGAGAGGGTGGTGACCCTTGTAGGAGAGGGGTTGAGGCCCTGTTGGAGAGGGGTTTTGGCCCCTGAGGGAGGTGTGGACCCCAGTGGCCCCCAGACGTCAACACATCTCCTTGGCTTAAACAGGATGATAACCCTAACGATGGCAGGGCCAATTACATTCTTTATATGGCCGTGCAGTGTAGGCTGAAAAAACCCTTATCCAATCATAGCTAATAGACATGGCTTAACCCAGTCCAGAGGATAGAGGTGTTGTCAGTTTAGGATCACTTTACCAGGATTTGGCTGTGTGGTGTCGTGGATTATCGTTGGTGGCCCGTGGCACACTGGGGGTATCTGCCCTCAAAGCCCAGGATAATGGGGTCCTCTCCCAAAGGAGATAAGACTAGCTACTTATCTAAGACATTGCAGGTGTTCGCATAGTCAATTGCCCAGAAAGACACACAACTTGTGGGGATTTCAGCACTGAGAGATTAAATACATGTCAGATTCGACAGAAAGAGGGAGAGAGGGAAAGTGAAAAAGTGCTACTTTGAGAAGATTACGCAAACACCCAATGAGGCCTTGTATCTCTCATAGCGTTAATGTCAACAAGTAACCTCAGCTCATTCCCACACATCTCCCTCCGACAACAAAGAGAGAAAAATACATTTCTTGGCGCTCAAAGCACTTTGTATTTTTTTTCTAAGGGACCGCTTCTGTCGTAAACCAGGAGTGTGAGAGAGAGAGAGAGAGAGAGAGAGAGAGAGAGAGAGAGAGAGAGAGAGAGAGAGAGAGAGAGAGAGAGAGAGTGTGTGTGTTTGGCCTGATACCACTGCCAGCACATCCCTCCTTTCCTCCTTCTATACTTATTGTCCTTCTCTCCATGTGGATGAAGACATGAATCAGGGAGGAAATAGACTTTCCTGGTTTGCAACAGAGAGAGGCGGCACCCCTGACACCTATGATGCCACACTGCCACCTGACAGTCTAACCAGAGCAGAGCAGAGGAGACAGGGACGATCAAGCAGCAAAAAATATTTGTAATTTTTAATGACTAATTATTTCAGAGGCTTTTTATGGCTTTATTTTTAGCGTTGACAGTCAGCTGGGAGAGTGGGATTAGGTTCCTCAGGGGAAGAGACGGAGGAGAGGAGAAGCAAAGCAGGCAGAGGGAGGACAGCTCATTTCTGATCCAAGGGGGGCTTTGCAGGCCAGGGGGGTGACAGCTGCACTGTCTTTAGCCCGGATTTGAATTTGAATTTTATCTAACGAAGCAGCGCCGTGCGGACTTGGCAGGGCAGTCGGCTAATCTTCCAGACACAAATGCCTGGGCTTTTCTTGTGTGCCCTCACAGAGATTTGAGTAATTAAAGTTAAATTGAAGGAGTAAAAAACTATCCTTCTTGTGCTGAGGCTGTCTTGCCTAATGCCAAGTGTGAATAGTCAGGTTTGTCCTCAGAACTCTAATCCCCAATGCTATTTCTCCTGAACAGAGTTGCTGCCAAGTTTTCACACAAGCTCTAAAGACTGTGATAAGGCAAGGCCAGGGCCACGGCTTTCTTTCATCTTACAGCCATCTTTAAGGAAGGGGAAAGAAAAGGAGAGAGAGAGGGAGTAGAGGGGTGGGGTTGTGGGAAGAGAGGGAGGGAGGGAGTAGAGGGGTGGGGTTGTGGGAAGAGAGGGAGGGAGTAGAGGGGTGGGGTTGTGGGAAGAGAGGGAGGGAGGGAGTAGAGGGGTGGGGTTGTGGGAAGAGAGGGAGGGAGGGAGGGAGGGTAGGGGGGTGGGGTTGTGGGAAGAGAGGGAGGGAGGGAGGGAGTAGAGGGTGGGGTTGTGGGAAGAGAGGGAGGGAGGAGTAGAGGGGTGGGGTTGTGGGAAGAGAGGGAGGGAGGGAGTAGAGGGTGGGGTTGTGGGAAGAGAGGGAGGGAGAGAGGGGTGGGGTTGTGGGAAGAGAGGGAGGGAGTAGATTGGTGGGGTTGTGGGAAGAGAGGGAGGGAGGGAGTAGAGGGGTGGGGTTGTGGGAAGAGAGGGAGGGAGTAGAGGGGTGGGGTTGTGGGAAGAGAGGGAGGGAGTAGAGGGGTGGGGTTGTGGGAAGAGAGGGAGGGAGGGAGTAGAGGGGTGGGGTTGTGGGAAGAGAGGGAGGGAGGGAGTAGAGGGGTGGGGTTGTGGGAAGAAGGAGGGAGTAGAGGGGTGGGGTTGTGGGAAGAGAGGGAGGGAGGAGTAGAGGGGTGGGGTTGTGGGAAGAGAGGGAGGAGTAGAGGGGTGGGGTTGTGGAAGGGAGGAGGGAGTAGATTGGTGGGGTTGTGGGAAGAGAGAGGGAGGGAGGGGGTGGGGTTGTGGGAAGAGAGGGAGGGAGTAGAGGGGGTGGGGTTGTGGGAAGAGAGGGAGGGAGTAGAGGGGTGGGGTTGTGGGAAGAGAGGGAGGGAGGGAGTAGAGGGGTGGGGTTGTGGGAAGAGAGGAGGGAGGGAGTAGAGGGGTGGGGTTGTGGGAAGAGAGGAGGGAGTAGAGGGGTGGGGTTGTGGGAAGAGAGGGAGGGAGGGAGTAGAGGGGTGGGGTTGTGGGAAGAGAGAGGGAGGGAGTAGAGGGGTGGGGTTGTGGGAAGAGAGGGAGGGAGGGAGTAGAGGGGTGGGGTTGTGGGAAGAGAGGGATGGAAATGTAAACGTGGAATTGGCCAACTGAGTGTCAGCGAACATCATTCATGTCCAGAAGGAAGGAACATGAGCAGAAGAAGAGGGGATCAGGGGAGGCAAGCAGGAGTCCAGGCTTGTTTAACATGTTGAGGAATGATGGCTGGAGAGGACAGCAGGTGGGGCATCTACCTTCACTTATATACTGTCTGTCTGTCTGGCCCCCAGCCACATAACTCTTTAACCTGATCCATACTTCATGTTTATAACCTGGGGTTGGTGTCATGTCTGACAGTCAGGTACTGTATGCAGGTCTGCTGTTGGCTCGTCTGTCTGCCATATACACTTCATTCTCACAGAGAGGAGGGACAGGCAACCACAGTTTCTTTCCTTCTTTCTCTCTCTCTCTCTCTCTCTCTCCCCTCCCTCCCTCTCTCTTTGCCCTCTTTCTAAAAGCGGAAGCCCACATACAGTATAAAACTCTACCTCCCAGAGCCCAGATTGTATCGAGGATCAGAGGATCCAGCAGGGAATCACAGGCGTGAACTGAGTAAATAGAACAAGAACTAACTTCTCCCATGACCATCTGCGGCTTGATAATAGGACTAGAACTGCCAAGAAACGAACCTGTGATTGGAGCAAGGACATGCTGCATTTACTCAAGTGGGGGAGACAGACAGAGAGTGTGTGTGTGTGTAGTGTGTGTGAGTTTGTGTGAGAACGTGTGTATACAGACAGCAGGTCACAACCCAGCACTGAAGCTTTTTTCTTCATTTTTTTTGTTAGTGCAACCTGACTTACACTTGAGATTTTATAATGTGCTGGTTTGCAGGCTGACAGCCCGAGGCGTAATACCTCTGAAATTACCGGGGTGCTCATTTTTTGGTAACAAGAGAGATGTGAACATTGGCGGCCGATCAACAAGACTCCAATTGTAAACCCTCCCTCACTCTCACTTTCTCTCTCTCGCTCTCTCTCTCGCTCTCTCTCTCCCTCTCTCTCTCTCTCTCTCTCTCTCTCTCTCTCTCTCTCTCTCTCTCTCTCTCTCTCTCTCTCTCTCTCTCTCTCTCTCTCTCTCTCTCTCTCTCTCTCTCTCTCTCTCTCTTTCTCCCTCCCATGCACTTTATTTCTCTCTATCTCTCCCCCCCCATCGTTAAGAGCAGAGTGTGAGGGAGGAAAGGATGGAGGGAGGGAGAGTGTGTTGTGTGTGTAGCGGTGTGGTGGTGAGGCCCAGGCCAGGTTTACCTGCTGGGCTGCAGCAGCAGACAATGAGGCAGCCAAGAGGCATCAGGAGCCACTGAAGCCTGACAGTCACCCACATCAAAGTACAGAGGGAGGGACCACACCTTGATCCAGCCGGTAGGCCCCCCACCCTGCACCTCTCTCTCTCTCTCTCTCTCTCTCTCTCTCTCTGCCATTTTCTCTCTTCCCCTCTCCTCTGTTCATCCTCCTGTTCCCCTCACACACCCTCTCTCATTTCTCTCTCTCCTCTCCTCATGCACCTTGATCCAACCCCCTCAATTTCCTCTCTTCACCTCTCAACCCCCCCCACCAGACAGTAGGCCACCCAGCCCAGGTCTACAAAGACCTGAGACACAAATAAACGTCTAGACACCTTCTCTCATAGTGACCTAATGGCTTCTTTCTTTTTGTTCCCTTTTTATCTCACATTCTTTACCTGCACTGTGTTGAGTTAAGATGACAGGTCGGGTCCAGGAAGTAGTGACTGGAGTTTCTAAGAGCAATTAAAGACTGGGTGGGTACATGAACAGATTTGTCACTTTAATACCATGCCTCAGTCTCAAAACCTAAAGGACACTGAGATCCACTCCTATATGCTGTCATCCATTTTGGTTAACTAAATGTCTTGCCTTTCAGAGTGTACTTGATTCCAGACACTAGGTGCAGCTGTTCCATAGACGAGCTATTCAACACTCACACTGCACACGGACACATAGAGAGAGGGGAGAGAGAGAAGAAGAAGAAGTGAGAGAGAGAGAGAGAGAGAGAGAGAGAGAGAGAGAGAGAGAGAGAGAGAGAGAGAGAGAGAGAGAGAGAGAGAGAGAGAGAGAGAGAGAGAGAGAGAGAGAGAGAGAGAGGCAGGCTCACAAAGTGTCTATGTGGACATTTATAGCAGATAAACACTTAATGGCCTCCGTCATCTGTGTGGTTTATGTCATTTCCTCTATCAGTCTCTTTATTAGAGCCTCCTCTAACGGTCTGTAAAGTCCAACATAGTCAACGTGCACTAATACACCATGTGGTCCTGAAGAACTGGGTGGTGTTCTACTATTTCTGAGGTGGGACTGAGGCTCTCTGCTATTGATAGGCCCATATATCATGTCTCCTACAGACAATCACAGATGGGTAATTGGAGCGCTTATGGTCGCAGAGTTTATGCAGCTAGTTGAAATAAACTACCACACAAGGCACGAGCTGGCCCCATCCTTTTTATTCCCTCACAGTCTTTGTTGGATTGGACAGAATAGCTCCTCGTAATAGTGTGAGGACCTCCGAGCTGTTGGATCCCAATATTGTTTTTAATACATACCTGTTCCTGTTCTGTCTGAGGCCATTAATTACGTGTAGCACAGCCTGCAGACAAAAAGAGAAAGGCAAAAATCTCTCTCTCTCTCTCTCTCTCTCTCTCTCTCTCTCTCTCTCTCTCTCTCTCTCTCTCTCTCTCTCTCTCTCTCTCTCTCTCTCTCTCTCTCTCTCTCTCTCTCTCTCTCTCTCTCTCTCTCTCTCTCACTCTTTCTCTTATTTGCCCATCGTAGCACACCCTACCACCCAGTGCTGGTAGACAATTTTCATTGCCATGTGAAAACCACAAAAAATGTTGCATGCTCCTTATAAACCCAGAGACACACCTAGTAGGGGAATAGTTTCACCACACAGCGGGGAGAGAGACGGACAAAGAGAGAGGGAGGAAGAGAGCGAGAGGAGAGTGAAGGGCTGTCCACACTAATTACAAAGGGAAAGTGTTCTAGTGTTGCACTTAGTAATCTAGCTTTATAGTGGTGAGGTGTGGTAGTAGGTCGTTGTAGTGGTGGAAAAAAGGAAAAGCTTAAATCAATGAATTTACTACAGTCAACCACTATTGCTTTCCAACATCCCAGCACACTCCACCTCAATGACTCGGTAATGTATAATGTATAACATTTTTAAATGTAACCTTTATTTAACTAGGCAAGTCAGTTTAGAACAAATTCTTATTTACAACGACGGCGTACACCGGCCAAACCCGGACGATGTTGGGATAATTGCGCACCGCCCTATGGGACTCCCAATCACAGCTGGTTATGATACAGCCTGGAATCGAACCAGGGTGTCTGTAGTGACCCCTCTCACACTGAGATGCAATGCATTAGACCGTTGCACCACTCAGGAGCACCAAGTGGAGGACTCTCTCCTCTCCGCTCCTCTCCTCTCTGAGCACCTGGTAAAGATAACATGTCTTAATCACTCCTCCTGGGCGTTAACTAATCAGACTGTCTGATCAACTCCCTCCTCTCCTCCCTCTTCCTCCCTCCTCATCACCCCTTCTCCTCACGCTTTCCCTTGCCCTGCAACACAACACATATCTCCCCCTCTCTTCCTCTCTTCCTCTCTTCCTCTCTTCCTCTCTTCCTCTCTTCGTCCCTGGGATAGAGGGATGACAGACAGGGGCAGCGAACGATAGCGTGGGGGGCGAGAGAACACGACTAGGTACTCTCTTCTGGAAATGGTACTCTCAGGTGTGGGAGAAAAAAGGAAGAGAAGAAAATGAGGGGATCAGAAGAGAGGTTGGGCCGCTGGTTGGAAAAGCTGGCCCTCCGTAGTGGGGACTTACTGCAGGGGCGTTCTGGTGATATGGACACAGTGACACGAGGCAGAAGCATGTTCACTATTATAAACATGAGCAGTAGGCCTAACTGTTTGTGAGTAAGATATGGAAATAGTTTCTAAATATTATGGAGGGGTGTGAAAGTCTATGCCTATGGTTTAGGAAGAGGATGATTTTATAATTTGATCATGATCTTGTTATTTTGGCTATCTATGGTATATCTAGCAGGAGGGGTGGAATTTGAGGCCCGAGGAGGCAGCTTGTGTGTGTGTGTGTGTGTGTGTGTGTGTGTGTGTGTGTGTGTGTGTGTGTGTGTGTGTGTGTGTGTGTGTGTGTGTGTGTGTGTGTGTGTGTGTGTGTGTGTGTGTGTGTGTGTGTGTGTGTGTGTGTGTGTGTGTGTGTGTGTGTAGGGGTGATGATTTGGGCAGCCAGGTCAACCGTGATACGTCAGTACTTTTACATTTTTTAAATTGTAAATTTTTTTCTCCCAAATTTCATGGTATCCAAATGTTTTTAGTAGCTACTATCTTGTCTCATCGCTACAACTCCCATAAGGGCTCGGGAGAGACGAAGGTTGAAAGTCAGGCATCCTCCGATACACAACCCAACCAAGCCACACTGCTTCTTAACACAGTGCGCATCCAACCCGGAAGCCAGCCGCACCAATGTGTCAGAGGAAACACTGTGCACCTGGCAAACGTGGTTAGCGCGATGAGTCAAGGATATCCCTACCGGCCAAGGCCTCCCTAAACCGGACTACGCTAGGACTGCGTAGCCCCACGGAACCTTTTCGTCCGGTTACGACCGGTGGCCACTATACGTCAGTACTTGACGTCCATCCATGTCTAAGGTTGTTGGGAGACGATGTGGACAAGCGTAAGCATTGAATCCAGTGAGAGAAAGTTATTGATATTTTGTTTTAAGCAAGGGGGAGACAGACATACATACAGACAGACAGACAGACAGACAGACAGACAGACAGACAGACAGACAGACAGACAGACAGACAGACAGACAGACAGACAGACAGACAGACAGACAGACAGACAGACAGACAGACAGACAGACAGACAGACAGACAGACAGAAGGGGGTGAGGAAGGGGGAGACAGACAGACAGAAGAACGTGAGGCAGGGGTAGACAGACAGACAGAAGAAGGTGAGGCAGGGGGAGACAGACAGACAGACAGACAGACAGACAGACAGACAGACAGACAGACAGACAGACAGACAGACAGACAGACAGACAGACAGACAGACAGACAGACAGACAGACAGACAGACAGACAGACAGACAGACAGACAGACAGACAGACAGACAGACAGACAGAAGGGGGTGAGGAAGGGGGAGACAGACAGACAGAAGAACGTGAGGCAGGGGTAGACAGACAGACAGAAGAAGGTGAGGCAGGGGGAGACAGACAGACAGACAGACAGACAGACAGACAGACAGACAGACAGACAGACAGACAGACAGACAGACAGACAGACAGACAGACAGACAGACAGACAGACAGACAGACAGAAAGGGGTGAGGCAGGAGGAGACAGACAGACAGAAGAGGGTGAGGCAGGGGGAGACAGACAGACAGACAGAAGAGGGTGAGGCAGGGGGAGACACACAGACAGAAGGGGTGAGGCAGGGGGAGACAGACAGAAGGGGGTGAGGCAGGGGGAGACAGACAGAAGGGGTTGAGGTTGGGGAGAGAGACAGACAGAAAGGGTGAGGCAGGAGGAGACAGACAGACAGACAGAAGGGGTGAGGCAGGGGGAGACACACAGACAAAAGGGGTGAGGCAGGGGGAGACAGACAGAAGGGGGTGAGGCAGGGGGAGACAGACAGAAGGTGGTGAGGCAGGAGGAGACAGACAGTAAGAAGGGGTGAGGCAGGGGGAGACAGACATCAGGGGTGAGGCAGGGGGAGACAGACAGAAGGGGTGAGGAAGGGGGAGACAGACAGACAGACGGGGGTGAGGCAGGGGAGACAGACAGACAGAAGGGGGTGAGGCAGGGGGAGACAGACAGACAGACAGACAGACAGACAGACAGACAGACAGACAGACAGACAGACAGACAGACAGACAGACAGACAGACAGACAGACAGAGAGAGAGAAGTGGGTGAGGCAGGGGGAGACAGACAGACAGAAGAAGGTGAGGCAGGGGGAGACAGACAGACAGACAGACAGACAGACAGACAGACAGACAGACAGACAGACAGACAGACAGACAGACAGACAGACAGACAGACAGACAGACAGACAGACAGACAGACAGAAAGGGGTGAGGCAGGAGGAGACAGACAGACAGACAGACAGAAGGGGGTGAGGCAGGGGGAGACAGACAGACAGAAGGGGTGAGGCAGGAGGAGACAGACAGACAGACAGACAGACAGACAGACAGACGGACAGACAGACAGACAGACAGACAGACAGACAGACAGACAGACAGACAGACAGACAGACAGACAGACAGACAGACAGACAGACAGACAGACAGATAGATATATAGATAGATAGACAGAAAGGGGTGAGGCAGGAGGAGACAGACAGACAGAAGGGGTGAGGCAGGGGAGGCAGACAGAAGGGGGTGAGGTAGGGGGCGACAGACAGAAGGACGTGAGGCAGGAGGAGACAGACAGACAGAAGGGGTGAGGCAGGGGGAGACAGACAGAAGGGGGTGAGGCAGGGGGAGACAGACAGAAGGAGGTGAGGCAGGAGGAGACAGAAAGACAGAAGGGGTGAGGCAGGGGGAGACAGACATAAGGGGGTGAGGCAGGGGGAGACAGACAGAAGGGGTGAGGAAGGGGAGACAGGCAGACAGACAGACGGGGTGAAGCAGGGGAGACAGACAGACAGACAGACAGACAGACAGACAGACAGACAGACAGACAGACAGACAGACAGACAGACAGACAGACAGACAGACAGACAGACAGACGAGGGTGAGGCAGGGGAGACAGACAGACAGACAGACAGACAGAAGGGGGTGAGGCAGGGGGAGACACACAGACAGAAGGCGTGAGGCAGGGGAGACAGACAGAAGGGGGTGAGGCAGGGGAGACAGACAGAAGGAGGTGAGGCAGGGGGAGACAGACAGAAGGGGTTGAGGTTGGGGAGAGAGACAGACAGAAAGGGGTGAGGCAGGAGGAGACAGACAGACAGACAGAAGGGGGTGAGGCAGGGGGAGACACACAGACAGAAGGGGTGAGGCAGGGGAGACAGACAGAAGGGGGTGAGGCAGGGGAGAGACAGACAGAAGGTGGTGAGGCAGGAGGAGACAGACAGTAAGAAGGGGTGAGGCAGGGGGAGACAGACATCAGGGGTGAGGCAGGGGAGACAGACAGAAGGGGTGAGGAAGGGGGAGACAGACAGACAGACGGGGGTGAGGCAGGGGGAGACAGACAGACAGATGTGGGTGAGGCAGGGGGAGACAGACAGACAGACAGACAGACAGACAGACAGACAGACAGACAGACAGACAGACAGACAGACAGACAGACAGACAGACAGACAGACAGACAGACAGACAGACAGACAGACAGACAGACAGACAGAGAGAAGTGGGTGAGGCAGGGGGAGACAGACAGACAGAAGAAGGTGAGGCAGGGGGAGACAGACAGACAGACAGACAGACAGACAGACAGACAGACAGACAGACAGACAGACAGACAGACAGACAGACAGACAGACAGACAGAAGTGGGTGAGGCAGGGGGAGACAGACAGACAGACAGACAGACAGAAGGGGGTGAGGCAGGGGGAGAATGACAGAGAGAAGAGGGTGAGGCATGAGGGAGACAGACAGACAGACAGACAGACAGACAGACAGACAGACAGACAGACAGACAGACAGACAGACAGACAGACAGACAGACAGACAGACAGACAGACAGACAGACAGACAGACAGAAAGGGGTGAGGCAGGAGGAGACAGACAGACAGAAGGGGGTGAGGCAGGGGGAGAATGACAGAGAGAAGAGGGTGAGGCATGAGGGAGACAGACAGACAGACAGACAGACAGACAGACAGACAGACAGACAGACAGACAGACAGACAGACAGACAGGCAGACAGACAGACAGACAGACAGAAAGGGGTGAGGCAGGAGGAGACAGACAGACAGAAGGGGGTGAGGCAGGGGGAGACAGACAGACAGAAGGGGTGAGGCTGGTGGGAGGCAGACAGAAGGAGGTGAGGCTGGAGGAGACAGTCAGGCAGAAGGTGTGAGGCAGGGGGTGACAGACAGACAGAAGGGGGTGAAGTAGGGGGAGACAGACAGAAGGAGGTGAGGCAGGAGGAGACAGACATGCAGAAGGTGTGAGGCAGGGGAGACAGACAGACAGAAGGGGGTGAGGTAGGGGAGACAGACAGACGGAGGTGAGGCAGGAGGAGACAGACAGGCAGAATGTGTGAGGCAGGGGGAGACAGACAGAAGGGGTTGAGGTTGGGGAGACAGACAGACAGAAAGGGGTGAGACAGGAGGAGACAGACAGACAGACAGAAGGGGGTTAGGCAGGGGGAGACACGCAGACAGAAGGGGTGAGGCAGGGGGAGACAGACAGAAGGGGGTGAGGCAGGGGGAGAATGACAGAGAGAAGAGGGTGAGGCATGGGGGAGACAGACAGACAGACAGACAGACAGACAGACAGACAGACAGACAGACAGACAGACAGACAGACAGACAGACAGACAGACAGACAGACAGACAGACAGACAGACAGACAGACAGACAGACAGACAGACAGATAGATATATAGATAGACAGAAAGGGGTGAGGCAGGAGGAGACAGATAGACAGAAAGGGGTGAGGCAGGAGGAGACAGACAGACAGAAGGGGGTGAGGCAGGGGGAGACAGACAGACAGAAGGGGTGAGGCAGGAGGAGACAGACAGACAGACAGACAGACAGACAGACAGACAGACAGACAGACAGACAGACAGACAGACAGACAGACAGACAGACAGACAGACAGACAGACAGACAGATAGATATATAGATAGACAGAAAGGGGTGAGGCAGGAGGAGACAGACAGACAGAAAGGGTGAGGCAGGGGGAGGCAGACAGAAGGGGGTGAGGTAGGGGGCGACAGACAGAAGGACGTGAGGCAGGAGGAGACAGACAGACAGAAGGGGTGAGGCAGGGGGAGACAGACAGAAGGGGGTGAGGCAGGGGGAGACAGACAGAAGGAGGTGAGGCAGGAGGAGACAGAAAGACAGAAGGGGTGAGGCAGGGGGAGACAGACATAAGGGGGTGAGGCAGGGGGAGACAGACAGAAGGGGTGAGGAAGGGGGAGACAGACAGACAGACGGGGTGAAGCAGGGGGAGACAGACAGACAGACAGACAGACAGACAGACAGACAGACAGACAGACAGACAGACAGACAGACAGACAGACAGACAGACAGACAGACAGACAGACAGACAGACAGACAGACAGAAGAGGGTGAGGCAGGGGGAGACAGACAGACAGACAGAAGGGGGTGAGGCAGGGGGAGACACACAGACAGAAGGGGTGAGGCAGGGGGAGACAGACAGAAGGGGGTGAGGCAGGGGAGACAGACAGAAGGAGGTGAGGCAGGGGGAGACAGACAGAAGGGGTTGAGGTTGGGGAGAGAGACAGACAGAAAGGGGTGAGGCAGGAGGAGACAGACAGACAGAAGGGGGTGAGGCAGGGGAGACACACAGACAGAAGGGGTGAGGCAGGGGGAGACAGACAGAAGGGGGTGAGGCAGGGGAGACAGACAGAAGGTGGTGAGGCAGGAGGAGACAGACAGTAAGAAGGGGTGAGGCAGGGGGAGACAGACATCAGGGGTGAGGCAGGGGAGACAGACAGAAGGGGTGAGGAAGGGGAGACAGACAGACAGACGGGGGTGAGGCAGGGGAGACAGACAGACAGAAGGGGGTGAGGCAGGGGAGACAGACAGACAGACAGACAGACAGACAGACAGACAGACAGACAGACAGACAGACAGACAGACAGACAGACAGACAGACAGACAGACAGACAGACAGACAGACAGAGAGAAGTGGGTGAGGCAGGGGGAGACAGACAGACAGAAGAAGGTGAGGCAGGGGGAGACAGACAGACAGACAGACAGACAGACAGACAGACAGACAGACAGACAGACAGACAGACAGACAGACAGACAGACAGACAGACAGACAGACAGACAGACAGACAGACAGACAGACAGACAGAAAGGGGTGAGGAAGGGGGAGACAGACAGACAGACGGGGGTGAGGCAGGGGGAGACAGACAGACAGAAGGGGGTGAGGCAGGGGGAGACAGACATATAAAACTGGGGGGCAGGGGGAGACAGACAGATAGAACGGGGGGAGGCAGGGACAGACAGACAGACAGAAGAGGTTGAGGCAGGGGGAGACAGACAGACAGAAGGGGGTGAGGCAGGAGTCTTGGCTGGCCTCAGCGCAGCACTGCAGGAAAAAACAGAGTTATCAGAAGGAGCCATGAGTGTCCCTCTCACCCCATGAGACCTGGGAGAACAACAGGACTACTGCCTGCATGGTTGCACCCTGGCACGGGATACACACGTTAACACACAAGTATGCATGCGCGCCCACACACACACACACATATGCTCCGTGTATATCCCCCCCAAGCAGACACCTCGACGGCTCTGAAAGAACTTCATTGGACTCTATGTAAACTGGAAACCACATATCCTGAGGATGCATTTATTGTAACTGGGGATTTTAACAAAGCTAATCTGAAAACAAGGCTCCCTAAATGTTATCAACATATTGAATGTGCGACCCGGCTGGCAGCATTCTGTATCATTGCTACTCTAACTTCAGGGACATATACAAAGCCCTCCCTCGCCCGTCTTTCGGCAGATCTGACCAAGAATCCATTTTGTTGCTCCCAGCCTATAGACTGAAAATAAAACAGGAAACGCCCAGGTCTGTTCAACGCTAGTCCAACCAATCCGATTCCACACTTCAAGATCCCTCTTCGATCCCGTGGACTGGGATATGTTCCTGATAACCTCAGACAACAACATTGATGTATACGCTGATTCGGTGAGCGAGTTTATTAGCAAGTGCATCAGTGATGTTGGACCCACGGTGAATATTAAATCCTTCCCCAACCAGAAACCGTCAATTGATGGCAGCATTTGAGCTAAACTGAAAGTGCGAACCACTGCTTTTAACTTCTTGGTGACAGGGGGACAGTATTGATTAGCTTGGATGAATAAAGTGCCCAGAGTAAACTGCCTGCTACTCTGTCCCAGATGCTAATATATGCATATTATCAGTAGATGTGGATAGAACACACTCTGAAGTTTCTAACACTGTTTGAATGATGTCTGTGAGTGTAACATAACTCACAGACATTTTTAAAACGTTAAAACTTTTTAACTCCCCCTATTGTCGATACAGTGGGATATTGGTTATGTTGCACTTCCTAAGGCTTCCTCTAGATGTCAACAGTCTTTAGAACTTTGTTTGAGGATTCTACTGTGAAGTGGGGGCTCATAAAGGCGGTTTGAGCCAGGTGTCTGGCAGATTGCCACAGGCTCTGAGTCGCGGTCATGAGAGATTTAGCCTTCATTCCATTGCTTTTCTACAGACAATGGAATTCTCCGGTTGGAACCTTATTGATGATTTGTGATAAAAACATCCTAAAGATTGATTCTATACTTAGTTTGACAAGTTTCTACGGGCTGTAACGGAACGTTTTGAAATTTTCATCCGACGTTTGGCTGGACCTGAACGCACTTTTGGATTTGTTTACCAAACGCCCGAACAAAATAAGATATTTGGACATAAATATTGGACATTATCAAACAAAACAAACATTTATTGAGGAACTGCGATTCCTGGGAGTGCATTCTGATGAAGATCATCAAAGGTAAGTGAGTATTTATAATGCTATTTCTGACTAATGTTGACTACCCAATTATGGCAGATATCTTTTTGGCTGCTTTGTTGTCTGAAAGCTGCACTCAGATTATTGCATGGTTTGCTTTTTCCGTAAAGTTTTTTTGAAATCTGACACAGTGGTTGCATTAACCTCTGTGGGACGGTAGCATTCCACCTCGCCAACAGCCAATGAAAGTGCAGGGCGCCAAATACAAAACATCAAACATCTCATAATTAAAATTCTTCAAGCATACAAGTATTTTACACCAGTTTAAAGATTCAATTCTCGTGAATCCAGCCACAGGTATCTGATTTAAAAAATGCTTTACAGCGAAAGTACCACAAACGATTATGTTAGGTCACCACCAACTCACAGAAAAACACAGCCATTTTTCCAGCCAAAGAGAGGAGTCACAAAAACACAAATAGAGGTAAAATGAATCACTAACCTTTGATGATCTTCATCAGATTGAGGCAGCACCTGCACCTGTACATAGCCCATCTATAATTTATAATTCTCCCCCTACTGTATTTATTTATTTATTTTGCTCCTTTGCACCCCCATTATTTCTATCTCTACTTTGCACATTCTTCCATTGCAAATATACCATTCCAGTCTTTATTTTTTAAACTTACTATACTGTATTTACTTCGCCACCATGGCATTTTTTTCCTTTACCTCCCTTATCTCACCTAATTTGCTCACATTGTATATAGACTCATTTTACAACTGTATTATTGACTGTATGTTTGTTTTACTCCATGTGTAACTCTGTGTTGTTGTTCGTGTCGAACTGCTTTGCTTTATCTTGGCCAGGTCGCAATTGTAAATAAGAACTTGTTCTCAACTTGCCTACCTGGTTAAATAAAGGTGAAATAAATAAATAAAAGATGACACTCATAGGACTTCATGTTACATAATATATGTATGTTTTGTTTGCTAAAGTGCATATTTCCATCAAAAAACATTGGTGGGTTATGTTCAGTAGTTCTTAAACATGCAGTGATTGTGCAGAGAGCCACATCTATTTACAGAAATACCCTTTATAAATGTTGATGAATATACAACTGTTATGCATGGAATTAGAGATATACTTCTCCTTAACCTCTTTGGGCCAGAGGGCAGTATTTTGACGTCTGGATGAATAGCATGCCCAAAGTAAACTGCCTGTTACTCAGGCCCAGAAGCTAGGATATGCATATAATTGGTAGATTTGGATAGAAAACACTCTAAGTTTCTAAAACTGTTAAAATAATGTCTGTGAGTATAACAGAACTGATATGGCAGGCGAAAACCTGAGGTCAAACCATCCAGAAAAAAAAAAATTCAGCCTACCACTGTTTCCAATGGCGGTCATGTTTAATATGAGGCGAAAACCTCCCAGATTGCAGTACCTAGGGCTTCCACTAGATGTCAACAGTCTTTAGAAAGAATTTCAGGCTGGTTTTTGAAAAAAATAGCTAGAATCTGTAGTTTTCCTAAGTGGCTCCCATTTTGGCTGTAGTGTTTTCATGCGCAACGATGAGAGCGCTTTCTTTGTTGTTTATCTCCGCTAAAGAAAATAACGATTCTCCGTCTTAAATTGTATCATTTATTTACGTATTAGGGTACCTGAGGTTTGATTATAAACATTGTTTGACTTGTTTGGAGAAGTTTATTGGTAACATTTGGGATTCATTTTGTATGCATTTTGAAGGAGGGAAACCGGTGGATTATTGACTGATGCCCACCAGCTAAACAGAGTTTTTGGGGATATCAAGAAGGACTTTATCGAACAAAATGACCATTTGTGATGTAACTGGGACCTTTTGGAGTGACAAAAGAAGAAGATCTTCAAAGGTAAGGCATTTATTTATTTGATCGCTATTTCTGACTTACGTGGCGCACCTGCCTGGCTGTTAAAATGTTTTTAATGCTTTTGTATGCGGGGCGCTGTCCTCACATAATCGCATGGGCCACAGTGTCTCCTGACCCCTCCTGTCTCAGCCTCCAGTATTTATGCTGCAGTAGTTTATGTGTCGGGGGGCTAGGGTCAGTTTGTTATATCTGGGGTACTTCTCCTGTCCTATTCGGTGTCCTGTGTGAATCTAAGTGTGCGTTCTCTAATTCTCTCCTTATCTCTTTCTTTCTCTCTCTCGGAGGACCTGAGCCCTAGGACCATGCCCCAGGACTACCTGACATGATGACTCCTTGCTGTCCCCAGTCCACCTGACCGTGCTGCTGCTCCAGTTTCAACTGTTCTGCCTTATTATTCTTCGACCATGCTGGTCATTTATGAACATTTGAACATATTGGCCATGTTCTGTTATAATCTCCACCCGGCACAGCCAGAAGAGGACTGGCCACCCCACATAGCCTGGTTCCTCTCTAGGTTTCTTCCTAGGTTTTGGCCTTTCTAGGGATTTTTTCCTAGCCACCGTGCTTCTACACCTGCATTGCTTGCTGTTTGGGGTCTAAGGCTGGGATTCTGTACAGCACTTTGAGATATCAGCTGATGTACGAAGGGCTATATAAATACATTTGATTTGATTTGATTTGGTGTGCTTTCGCCGTAAAGCCTTTTTGAAATCTGACACAGCGGCTGGATCCTTCTTCCCTTACTCTAAATCTGTACCTCCTTCTTCCCTTACTCTAAATCTACACATCCTTCTTCCCTTACTCTAAATCTCCACATCCTTCTTCCCTTACTCTAAATCTCTACATCCTTCTTCCCTTACTCTAAATCTCTACCTCCTTCTTCACTTACTCTAAATCTCTACCTCCTTCTTCCCTTACTCTAAATCTACACATCCTTCTTCACTTACTCTAAATATCTACATCCTTCTTCCCTTAATCTAAATCTACACATCATTCTTCCCTTACTCTAAATCTACACATCCTTCTTCCCTTACTCTAAATCTACACACCCTTCTTCCCTTACTCTAAATCTCTACCTCCTTCTTCCCTTACTCTAAATCTGTACCTCCTTCTTCTTCCCTTACTCTAAATCTCTACCTCCTTCTTCTTCCCTTACTCTAAATCTCTACCTCCTTCTTCCCTTACTCTAATTCTCCACATCCTTCTTCCCTTACTCTAAATCTCTACCCCCTTCTTCCCTTACTCTAAATCTCTACATCCTTCTTCCCTTACTCTAAATCTCCACATCCTTCTTCCCTTACACTAAATCTCTACCTCCTTCTTCACTTAATCTAAATCTCTACCTCCTTCTTCCCTTACTCTAATTCTCCACATCCTTCTTCCCTTACTCTAAATCTCTACCTCCTTCTTCCCTTACTCTAAATCTCTATCCTTCTTCCCTTACATCCCTTCTTCCCTTACACTAAATCTCTACCTCCTTCTTCACTTAATCTAAATCTCTACCTCCTTCTTCCCTTACTCTAAATCTACACATCCTTCTTCCCTTACTCTAAATCTCTTCCTCCTTCTTCCCTTACTCTAAATCTCTACCTCCTTCTTCCCTTACTCTAAATCTACACATCCTTCTTCCCTTACACTAAATCTCTACCTCCTTCTTCTTCCCTTACTCTAAATCTCTACCTCCTTCTTCCCTTACTCTAAATCTCCACATCCTTCTTCCCTTACTCTAAATCTCTACATCCTTCTTCCCTTAATCTAAATCTACACATCCTTCTTCCCTTACTCTAAATCTGTACCTCCTTCTTCCCTTACTCTAAATCTACACATCCTTCTTCCCTTACTCTAAATCTCTACATCCTTCTTCCCTTACTCTAAATCTCTACCTCCTTCTTCACTTACTCTAAATCTCTACCTCATTCTTCCCTTACTCTAAATCTACACATCCTTCTTCCCTTACTCTAAATCTCCACATCCTTCTTCCCTTACTCTAAATCTCTACATCCTTCTTCCCTTACTCTAAATCTACACAGCCTTCTTCTTCCCTTCCTCTAAATCTCTACATCCTTCATCTTACCTTACTCTAAATCTCTACCTCCTTCTCTTACTCTAAATCTCCACATCCTTCTTCTTCCCTTCCTCTAAATCTCTACATCCTTCATCTTCCCTTACTCTAAATCTCTACCTCCTTCTCTTACTCTAAATCTACACATCCTTCTTCTTCCCTTCCTCTAAATCTCTACATCCTTCATCTTCCCTTACTCTAAATCTCTACCTCCTTCTCTTACTCTAAATCTCCACATCCTTCTTCTACCTTCCTCTAAATCTCTACATCCTTCATCTTCCCTTACTCGAAATCTCTACCTCCTTCTCTTACTCTACATCTCTACATCCTTCTTCCCCTACTCTAAATCTCCACATCCTTCTTCTTCCCTTACTCTAAATCTCCACATCCTTCTTCTTCCCTTCCTCTAAATCTCCACATCCTTCTTCCCTTACTCTAAATCTCTACATCCTTCTTCACTTACTCTAAATCTCTACATCCTTCTTCCCTTACTCTAAATCTCTACCTCCTTCTTCCCTTACTCTAAATCTCTACATCCTTCTTCTTCCCTTACTCTAAATCTCCACATCCTTCCTCCCTTACTCTAATCTCTACCTCCTTCTTCCCTTACTCTAAATCTCTACATCCTTCTTCCCTTACTCTAAATCTCTACCCCGTTCTTCCCTTACTCTAAATCTCTACCTCCTTCTTCCCTTATTCTAAATCTCTACATCCTTCTTCCCTTACTCTAAATCTCTACCTCCTTCTTCCCTTATTCTAAATCTCTACCTCCTTCTTCCCTTATTCTAAATCTCCACATCCTTCTTCTTCCTTCCTCTAAATCTCTACATCCTTCTTCCCTTACTCTAAATCTCCACATCCTTCTTCCCTTACTCTAAATATCTACATCCTTCTTGCCTTACTCTAAATCTCCATCCTTCATCCTTCTTAAATCTTCCTCCTTCCTCTAAATCTCTACATCCTTCATCTTCCCTTCCTCTAAATCTCCACATCCTTCTTCCCTTACTCTAAATCTCCACATCCTTCTTCTTCCCTTCCTCTAAATCTCTACATCCTTATCTTCCCTTACTCTAAATCTCTACCTCCTTCTTCTTACTCTAAATCTCTACATCCTTCTTCTTCCTTCCTCTAAATCTCCACATCCTTCTTCCCTTACTCTAAATCTCTACATCCTTCTTCACCCTTACTCTAAATCTCTACATCCTTCTTCCCTTACTCTAATCTGTACCTCCTTCTTCCCTTACTCTAAACCTCTACATCCTTCTTCCCTTACTCTAAATCTCCACCTCCTTCTTCCCTTACTCTAAATCTCTACATCCTTCTTCTTCCTTATTCTAAATCTCCACATCCTTCCTCCCTCTAAATCTCTACCTCCTAATCTGTCTACCTCCTTCTTCCCTTACTCTAAATCTCTACATCCTTCTTCCCTTACTCTAAATCTCTACCCCGTTCTTCCCTTACTCTAAATCTCTACCTCCTTCTTCCCTTATTCTAAATATCTACATCCTTCTTCCCTTACTCTAAATCTCTACCTCCTTCTTCCCTTATTCTAAATCTCTACCTCCTTCTTCCCTTATTCTAAATCTCTACATCCTTCTTCCCTTACTCTAAATTTACACATCCTTCTTCCCTTACTCTAAATCTCCACATCCTTCTTCCCTTACTCTAAATCTCTACCGCATTCTTCCCTTACTCTAAATCTCTACCTCCTTCTTCCCTTACTCTAAATCTCTACCTCCTTCTTCCCTTACTCTAAGTCTCTACATCCTTCTTCCCTTACTCTAAATCTCTACCTCCTTCTTCCCTTACTCTAAATCTCCACATCCTTCTTCTTCCCTTCCTCTAAATCTCTACATCCTTCATCTTCCCTTACTCTAAATCTCCACATCCTTCTTCCCTTACTCTAAATCTCCACATCCTTCTTCTTCCCTTCCTCTAAATCTCTACATCCTTCATCTTCCCTTACTCTAAATCTCTACCTCCTTCTCTTACTCTAAATCTCCACATCCTTCTTCTTCCCTTCCTCTAAATCTCTACATCCTTCATCTTCCCTTACTCTAAATCTCTACCTCCTTCCTCCCTTACTCTAAATATCTACATCCTTCTTCCCTTACTCTAAATCTCTACATCCTTCTTCCCTTACTCTAAATCTCTACATCCTTCTTCCCTTACTCTAAATCTACACATCCTTCTTCCCTTACTCTAAATCTCTACATCCTTCTTCCCTTACTCTAAATCTCTACATCTTTTATCTTCCCTTACTCTAAATCTCTACATTCTTCATCTTCCCTTACTCTAAATCTCTACATCCTTCTTCCCTTACTCTAAATCTCTACATCCTTCTTCCCTTACTCTAAATCTCCACATCCTCCTTCTCTTACTCTAAATCTCCACATCCTTCATCTTCCCTTAATCTAAATCTCTACATCCTTCTTCTTCCCGTACCCTACATCTCTACCTCCTTCTTCCCTTATTCTAAATCTTATTCTTCCCTTATTCTAAATCATGCTCCTTCTTCCATTACTCTCAACTTCTAAATCTCTAAATCATTCTTCCCTTACTCCCCCTCTGTCTCCCTTCCCTTCCTCACCACCCGTCCCCCTCTCCCATCTGTCCCTGCTCTGTCTCCCTTGCATCCCCTATGTTCCCCCTCTGTCTCCCTTCCCCCTTCCCTTCCCTCCCACCCCCTCTCATCTCTGTCCCCCTCTGTTTCCCCTCTCTCCCCCTTCTGTCCCATGATGCTGTTCTCTGGCTCCTGTAGGGGAGGCCATCTCCACTCAGCAGATCGTTTTCCAGGTAGTTACCATCCTCATTGTGGATTTAAAGCCACTAGAAAGACACTGATCTGTTGCCTGCCGTTAGCTTCCCTTCCGCTCTGGGCTAATGCACATCCTGACATCACATGGACCTGTTCAGACCGTCAGGGCTGTCGCTACGGACAGTGTCTCTGACTCAAATGGCACACTATCCCTATATAGTGCATTACTTTTGACCAGGGCCCTTAGGGTGCCATTTGGGATACATTCAGGGTCTCTAACTGCTGATGTCTCTGTCAGCATCTTGACCTGGAGATGAACACAATGAACAGGTATGGAAAACAACATGACAGAGACTGATATTACGTCATCTTTATTTATCCAGGGAATCAGATTGGAGGAGAAGGAGATGGCCTCTGCAATGGAGGACAGACAACTCTAGAAGACCAAAGTTTCATCCTGTCGACGACCACATGATGACAGCTAGGTAAGACATTTAGAAATGTTCCTTTTTAGAGTAATGACATGAAAAGAGAGTGTGATCTTAGTGAATGTGTACATAAATCACTTTTTTATAAATTTGTAACATTTGTAATTGGATTTAGGAGTTATGCTAAACAAAATGATTTGCCACTCAATTCTAAACATGAACCTATTATTGACATATTTTAATCTCACTAGATTTATCATATTTTTTGACCAGATAAATTGGAAGATATTCATTAATAGTTGCGTCGCAATTTCCGTCCACATAATTTGCTACTTTGATTGATGTGTTTTGTTGCATATGCAGCGGGAGACATAGGTACTTTTAACTGTAAAAGGACTTAACATGTTGGATTAGTGATAAAACAGAGACCTCTTCCAAATAAAAAAACCTTCTTCATATTTCCTCATCTGGTTGTACAGGGATCTTTGACTTGGTGTAATATCGTGAACATGTTGAAGATGGATCTTGGCCCTGCGCTACAACATTAAGCAGACATATATGACAGCTCACGCTTAATCCCTGATTTTAATCCACTTTTTATTATTCAAATTCAAGGAAAAACAACAAGATATATAAAAAATCTGTTGAGTAAGAGAGAAAACTAACAGAACTTGAACAGCCTACCAAACATTAACACCTACAGTAAAATAGCTTAGGCTACATATTCAACAAAGGACTAACGTATTGTAGGTCTGTGTGTGTATAGCATACAAATGCCCTTCTCTCTTTCTATCTCTCTCTCTGTGTGCGTATGTCTGAACGTGCTCATATACTGTACACATTTTACATACCCATAAACTCACTGACTAAGAATCATTGCTCCCCAGAGCCATGGATTAAAAACAATACATTCACCAGGAAATCCTCTCTACTAGCACTGACCCCATTCTGTTTATAACTCGTCTTTAAATGAAGTCAACTTGGCCAACCTGGGTTCATAAATTCAGCCGTGGAGTCTCTTTCTCCCCCTCCTTCCTCCTTTTCTCAGTGGATTTACAGTGTTAGGAGAAATAACTGTCAGGGCAAATGCCTGGTAAAGTGCTGGACAAGGGACCATCGGAGGGGGAGTATTTATCACGGTATTGACTTTGTGACTGCAGGTGTCGTGAACTCTTTTGCCATAAACTGGAGCATTCGGAGCGAGCGCAGGCGATCGATACGGGGAAAACTGCTGTCAGGTCCTCTCCCAAGGAGCATTGCTTTTGTTATAGCCACTTAGCGGTCTGATAAATGCCCCGCTGCGGAGAGAGATTGGAGAGAGGAGGCGAGAGGGGAGCAGAGCAGAGAGAGATGGGAGAGAGGAAGCGAGAGGGGAGCAGAGCAGAGAGAGATGGTAGAGAGGAAGCGAGAGGGGAGCAGAGCAGAGAGAGATGGTAGAGAGGAAGGGAGAGGGGAGCAGAGCAGAGAGAGATGGTAGAGAGGAAGCGAGAACGGAGCAGAGCAGAGCAGAGAGAGATGGTAGAGAGGAAGCGAGAGGGGAGCAGAGCAGAGAGAGATGGTAGAGAGGAAGGGAGAGGGGAGCAGAGCAGAGAGAGATGGTAGAGAGGAAGCGAGAGGGGAGCAGAGCAGAGAGAGATGGTAGAGAGGAAGCGAGAGGGGAGCAGAGCAGAGAGAGATGGTAGAGAGGAAGGGAGAGGGGAGCAGAGCAGAGAGAGATGGTAGAGAGGAAGGGAGAAGGGAGCAGAGTAGAGAGAGATGGTAGAGAGGAAGGGAGAGGGGAGCAGAGCAGAGAGAGATGGTAGAGAGGAAGCGAGAGGGGAGCAGAGCAGAGAGAGATGGTAGAGAGAGGGGATGGAGAGAGGGGAGAGAGGCAGTGAGAGGGGAGCAGAGCAGAGAGAGATGGTAGAGAGGAAGCGAGAAGGGAGCAGAGCAGAGCAGAGAGAGATGGTAGAGAGGAAGGGAGAAGGGAGCAGAGTAGAGAGAGATGGTAGAGAGGAAGGGAGAGGGGAGCAGAGCAGAGAGAGATGGTAGAGAGGAAGCGAGAGGGGAGCAGAGCAGAGAGAGATGGTAGAGAGGAAGCGAGAGGGGAGCAGAACAGAGAGAGATGGGAGAGAGGCAGTGAGAGGGGAGCAGAGCAGAGAGAGATGGTAGAGAGGAAGCGAGAAGGGAGCAGAGCAGAGCAGAGAGAGATGGTAGAGAGGAAGCGAGAGGGGAGCAGAGCAGAGCAGAGAGAGATGGTAGAGAGGAAGCGAGAGGGGAGCAGAGCAGAGAGAGATGGTAGAGAGGAAGGGAGAGGGGAGCAGAGCAGAGCAGAGAGAGATGGTAGAGAGGAAGCGAGAGCGGAGCAGAGCAGAGAGAGATGGTAGAGAGAAGGGAGAAGGGAGCAGAGAGAGAGATGGTAGAGAGGAAGGAGAAGGGAGCAGAGTAGAGAGAGATGGTAGAGAGGAAGGGAGAGGGAGCAGAGCAGAGAGAGATGGTAGAGAGGAAGGGAGAGGGGAGCAGAGCAGAGCAGAGAGAGATGGTAGAGAGGAAGGGAGAGGGGAGCAGAGCAGAGCAGAGAGAGATGGTAGAGAGGAAGCGAGAACGGAGCAGAGCAGAGAGAGATGGTAGAGAGGAAGGGAGAAGGGAGCAGAGTAGAGAGAGATGGTAGAGAGGAAGGGAGAAGGGAGCAGAGAGAGAGAGATGGTAGAGAGGAAGGAAGAGCAGAGAGATGGTAGAGAGGAAGCAGAGGGGAGCAGAGCAGAGAGAGATGGTAGAGAGGAAGGGAGAGGGGAGCAGAGCAGAGAGAGATGGTAGAGAGGAAGGGAGAGGGGAGCAGAGCAGAGAGAGATGGTAGAGAGGAAGGGAGAAGGGAGCAGAGTAGAGAGAGATGGTAGAGAGGAAGCGAGAGGGGAGCAGAGCAGAGTGAAGAACCATAATCCCTACACCTCCCCCTGCAATACACACACAGAGAGGAAGGCACACACACACACACACACACACACACACACACACACACACACACACACACACACACACACACACACACACACACACACACACACACACACACACACACACACACACACACACACACACACACACACACACACACACACACACACACACACACACACACACACACACACACACACACACACACAGTACTGCTGGAGCGTTTGGATTGTCATATATTTGCTGTACTTCGCCTCTATAGAACACGGCAGAGCTTTTTATTGTTACAGAGTGACTTGCATTTCTTGGATTCAACTTTACCTTTCATTGTGTTTAATATCTATGTTCTTATAGTGAAATGGAATGAATAAAAGTCTGTAAATACATTTCACTATGCTTCCCTGGTAATTACTGGCAACGTTGATCCAGAGGTGAAAAGGCATGGAACAAAGCACAGAATGAAGGACTCACAATGGCAGTGGACAACAAATGTGTAGGTAGTGGTGGATTTAAGGAACATACAGTATATGCAGTACAGTGCACCCCAGGACCCCTTCTGACCTACTGTGTCTAATGGTTGTCAGTGATTCTCTCGTTAACACAGGTGTGAGTGTTGACGAGAACAAGGCTGGAGATCACTCTGTCATGCTGATTGAGTTCGAATAACAGACTGAAAGCCTCAAAAAGAGGGTGGTGCTTGGAAGCGTTGTTCTTCCTCTGTCAAACATGATTACCTGCAAGGAAACACGTGCCGTCATCATTGCTTTGCACAGAAATCGCTTCACAGGCAAGGATATTGCTGCCAGTAAGATTGCACCTAAATCAGCCATTTATTGGATAATCAAGAACTTCAAGGAGAGTGGTTCAATTGTTGTGAAGAAGGCTTCAGGGCACCCAAGAAAGTCCAGCAAGCGTCAGGACCGTCTCCTAAAGTTGATTCAGCTGCGGGATCGGGGCACCACCAGTACAGAGCTTGCTCAGGAATGGCAGCAGGCAGGTGTTAGTGCATCTGCACTCACAGTGAGGTGAAGACTTTTGGAGGATGGCCTGGTGTCAAGAAGAGCAGCAAAGAAGCCACTTCTCTCCAGGAACAATATCAGGGACAGACTGATATTCTGCAAAAGGTACAGGGATTGGACTGCTGAGGAATGGGGTAAAATAATTTTCTCTGATGAATCCCCTTTCCGATTGTTTGGGGCTTCCAGAAAAAAGCTTGTCCGGAGAAGACAAGGTGAGCTCTACCAACAGTCCTGTGTCATGCCAACAGTAAAGCATCCCGAGACCATTCACATGTGGGGTTGCTTCTCAGCCAAGGGAGTGGGCTCACTCACAGTTTTGCCTAAGAACACAGCCATGAATAAAGAATGGTACCTACACATCCTCTGAGAGCAACTTCTCCCAACCATCCAGGAACAGTTTGGTGATGAACAATGCCTTTTCCAGCATGATGGAGCACCTTGCCATAAGGCAAAAGTGATAACTAAGTGGCTTGGGGAACAAAACTTCAAACTTCAAACTTCAATATTGAGAACTTGTGGTCAATCCTCAAGAGGCGGGTGGACAAACAAAAACCCACACATTCTGACAAACTCCAAGCATTGATTATGCAAGAATGGGCTGACATCAGTCAGGATGTGGCCCAGAAGTTAATTGACAGCATGCCATGGCGGATTGCAGAGGTCTTGAAAAAGAATGGTCAACACTGCAATTATTGACTCTTTGTTTCAACTTCATGTAATTGTCAATAAAAGCCTTTGGCACCAATGAAATGCTTGTAATTATGCTTCAGTATTCCATAGTAACGTCTGACAAAAATATCTAAAGACACTGAGGCAGCAAACTTTGTGAAAATTAATATTTGTGTCATTCTCAAAACTTTTGGCCACGACTGTACACACACAGACAGCACTGTCAATCTCTCACCCCCACAGACCCCCCCCCACCCCCATAATACACACCCTACAGACACCGACCTATTCTAAATACCATCTCTCCATCTGCAAACACTCACAGTCTCACG
Organism: Oncorhynchus gorbuscha; assembly: GCF_021184085.1. Classification (NCBI taxonomy): domain Eukaryota; kingdom Metazoa; phylum Chordata; class Actinopteri; order Salmoniformes; family Salmonidae; genus Oncorhynchus; species Oncorhynchus gorbuscha. The sequence goes on from NC_060182.1 coordinate 83,404,625, forward strand.
TCAGAATTAGACGTTCGTCCATATTTCTCAAACGTTCAATTTCAAAGTTGTTCCAAACGTTACATTTCGAACAATCAACCTTTTGAATCAGAGGCAGATGCATGCACCCATCCCCAATCCCCATAGCAAAACCTAAACCTAGTTGAAGGTAACAGTGCTCACTATTGCCCCTGGTAGCCGGTTTCCACATCATCTCCAGGCGTCCTCAGACATGAATGGACGGCGATTTTTGACTTCTATCACGGCCTGCTCTACATACCTCACCTCCCCTTCCATTCCATCACCATCTGAGAAGGTGGTCCTAGTCCCTGGTCAGACATGGTTCATCAAACATATCCTTATTTACTGGCTGGGCGGTCTGGAATGGACCAAGGGTGATGGATGAGATGAGGACAGGATGGTGTTGAGCAGCATCACAGAAACACACACACAACACAGCGACAATAAGACGATAACCAGACAGAAGTCTTGACCGTGACTCTGTATGACCTCCTGTGACCTCGGGTCCCTGTCTGACATCACAGGGGTTAGGGGTCGGGGGAGTTATCCCTGGAGATGGAACCAGGGTTAACATTACCTCTGATCCCTGGTTGTCAGGGGGCGCTGGAATGCTGGGATTAACGGTCTTGTGGAGGACAGGGTGAAGACAGGACCTCTCTGTCTCAATCCTCTTTTTGCTCTGTCTCTCTCTCTCTCTTTTCTCACTTTCTCACTTTTCTCTCAGTTTCACCCGTTCTGTTTGTCGTACTCTTCTCTTTTCTATCTCTAGTAAACAAAAATATAATTACTTGACACATTGGAAAGAATTAACAAAACAACTAGAATGCTATTTGCACTAGAATGCTATTTGGCCCTAAAAAGAGAGTACACAGTGGCAGAATACCTGACCGCTTAACTCCCTTATCCTACCTCATTTCCACACACTGCATATAGACTTTTTCTATGTTTGCTTATTCCATGTGTAATTCTGTGTTGCTGTTTCTGTCGCACTGCTTTGCTTTATCTTGTCCAGGTCGCAGTTGTAAATGAGAACTTGTTCTCAAATAGCCTACCTGGTTAAATAAAGGTGAAATAAAAAATACAAATCAACTGACCCAAAATTAAAGAAATCTTTGACTATGACTCAGTGAGCATAGCCTGGAAAGGCCGCCGTACTGAGAAAGACAGGCTATGTGCTCACTGCCCACAAAATGAGGTGGAAACTGGCAGACCCATATTAGAGCTCTCAGAGACTCACAAAGAAGACAGGCTAAATGTGCTCACAGCAGCAAGATGCCCACAAAAAAGGGTAACCAGGAAGAACAAACACCATGGAAACTGAGCTGCACTTCCTAATCTCCTGCCCGATGTATGACCATATTAGAGACACATATTTGCCTCAGATTACACAGACTCACAAAGAATTCAAAAACAAATCTAATTTTGATAAACTCCCATATCTACTGGGTGAAATACCACAGTGTTCCATCACAGCAGCAAGATGTGTGACCTGTTGCCACAAGAAAAGTGTAACCAGTGAAGAACAAACACCATTGTAAATACAAGCCATAACATGACATTACAACACTGTATGACATTATTTATAACATGACATTACAACACTTACACAGCCATAACATGACATTACAACACTGTACACAGCCATAACATGACATTACAACACTGTACACAGCCATAACATGACATTACAACACTGTACACAGCCATAACATGACATTACAACACTGTACACAGCCATAACATGACATTACAACACTGTACACAGCCATAACATGACATTACAACACTGTACACAGCCATAACATGACATTACAACACTGTACACAGCCATAACATGACATTACAACACTGTACACAGCCATAACATGACATTACAACACTGTACACAGCCATAACATGACATTACAACACTGTACACAGCCATAACATGACATTACAACACTGTACACAGCCATAACATGACATTACAACACTGTACACAGCCATAACATGACATTACAACACTGTACACAGCCATAACATGACATTACAACACTGTACACAGCCATAACATGACATTACAACACTGTACACAGCCATAACATGACATTACAACACTGTACACAGCCATAACATGACATTACAACACTGTACCAGCCATAACATGACATTACAACACTGTACACAGCCATAACATGACATTACAACACTGTACACAGCCATAACATGACATTACAACACTGTACACAGCCATAACATGACATTACAACACTGTACACAGCCATAACATGACATTACAACACTGTACACAGCCATAACATGACATTACAACACTGTACACAGCCATAACATGACATTACATTACAACACTGTACACAGCCATAACATGACATTACAACACTGTACACAGCCATAACATGACATTACAACACTGTACACAGCCATAACATGACATTACAACACTGTACACAGCCATAACATGACATTTGAAATGTTTATATTCCTTTGGAACTTTTGTGAGAGTAATGTTTGCTGTTCATTTTTTATTGTTTATTTCACTCTTGTTTATTGTCTATTTCACTTGCTTTGACAAAATAAACATATGTTTCCCATGTCAATAAAGCCATTTGAATTGAATTGAGAGACAGAAAGAAAGAGAGTAAGATAGAGGGAGAGAGAAACTGTGATAACAGGGGGTTGGAGGGTTGGATGCTCCAGCAGACAGAGACAGAGAGACAGAGAGACAGAGAGACAGAGAGACAGAGAGAGAGAGAGAGAGAGAGAGAGACAGAGAGACAGAGAGAGAGAGAGAGAGAGAGAGAGAGAGAGAGAGAGAGAGAGAGAGAGCAGAGAGAGAGAGAGAGAGAGAGAGAGAGAGAGAGAGAGAGAGAGACTTTTTGACTTTTGGTCTTTCTTTATTGAAACATTCTTAATTCATTTAAAACTCACCCCCCCACTCCTAAAATAAATAACAAACAAAAAATAAAATAAATAAATAAATAAAAATACACAAAAACCCTCTCCTACAACCGTATATCCAAAACATCTTCCCCAGCAATACAGACAGCCCCCCCAACACACCATATCTCCTCAAACATCTCCACACATTTGATCATTTTATAGAACTCAAACTCAACCCTAAGGCGCGCAGAGACCATCCCATGAAACAGTAGTAAAGGGTCTGTTATCCCCCCACCTTTGACCCTGTTCCTCCTTGTTAGCCAAATAGCTAACTTTGCCTGAGCAAACAGAAAATTCAACAAAACACATTTTTCTTTCTCCTTACTCGAATACCTGTATCCCATTATAAACATCCCAACAGCAAAAACCACCCCCAACCTGTCACACAGACATTCCAACAGAGACAGTAATGGCATTAACCTGGTGCACACAGAAAACACATGAATTACAGTTTCTTTCATTTGACAGAAAGGACACCCCTGCCCAATTCCCGGATCAACCCGTGCCAACCAGCTGTTAGTGGTGCACGACCGGGGGACATCTGGGTTACTGCCTCTGCCAGTTCATGTGACAACAGAGGAATGTCCATTTCATCCCTCTGTGCCCGAGAGAGCTTAGGGAGTCCTGCGAACAAGACCTGAGCACACATAGGATCACACATTTCTGCCCTATACAATTCAGTATAAAACTCCACAGTCCGCTCCCGCATCTCCCCCACCACAGAGGTCACCCTCCCATCAGACAGCCGTAGACAATGCATACCCTTGGCTTCACTGCTCTGTCTTTCCAAACCAAAGAAGAAGAAGCTGGGAGCATCCATCTCCTTGAGCATGGAGAACCTAGCTCTTACAAGTGCTCCCTTTGCTTTAAGCTGGAAAAAACTGCCCAGGTCCCTACGTAATTCGGCTAAGTTAGCCTGGAGGCATACATTGCCTTGCCCCACCATCTCTACCTCCATCTCACTAATACACCGCTCTAGTTCCCCCAACACTCTCCTAGCCTCTGAGGATGAGAGAGCTGTGTACTGTTGACAGAAAAGCCGAATTTGCACTTTCCCCACATCCCACCACTGACTCAGAGACTCATACTCCTCTCTTCGCTGCCCCCATCTTTCCCAAAAAGTCTGGAAACCTGAGCAAAAAGTGGCATCTTGTAAGAGCTTTACATTGAACTTCCAATAAGATGCCTGCCGGGGCCCTGGTGAAATAGACAGCCGAGCCATGGTTATGTGGTGATCCGAAAACCCCACTGGGAGAATGGTAGCACCCAGAAGCCTATTGCTCTGATTCCTGGACATGTAAAAACGATCAAGTCGAGCTGCACTCACCCTAGCCCCAAAAACCTTCACCCACGTATACTGTCTTGTGTTTGGATGTTTAGTTCTCCAAACATCCACTAGGTCAAACTGATTAAAGATGTCCCTTAACACTCCCACTGACACTGAATGAGGCTCTTCCCCATTTCTGTCTTTTGTAAAATCCATTGTACAGTTCCAGTCACCTCCGATCACCAGCGTCTCCTCAGGCGCTACTTGTGAGAGTTCCTGTCTAAGACTCCCAAATAGAACCCCTCTTTCTTTCCCTGTGTTAGGTGCATACACATTTATAAAGACAAAACACATGTTGTTAATTTCTGCTTTAACAACAAGCAACCTACCCCTACACACCTCCTTTGAGGAGCAAATTTTTACAGCCAGACCCGGTGCAAAAAGGACTGCCACCCCTGCACTAAGATTTGTCCCATGGCTCAACACACTTGCCCCTTTCCACCAGAGCCCCCAATCAACTTCATTCACCACATCACTATGTGTCTCCTGCAGAAACAACACCTGTACTTGTTTATGTTTTACATATTCACCCAACACACCCCTCTTTCCCGCATCTCTGGCGCCATTTATATTGAGCGAGCCTACCCGAAGAGTCTCCATAAGAAGTGAGAGAAAAGCCAGCAGAGAAATAGACCAATAGCAAAGCTCAAAAAGCCCCAGTGTCAGTAAGAAATTAAACATTTAAACAGTGTCTGAAGGTAAACCTTTACGTTGTGACCCACTGTTGTGACCACCATGCCCTTTTCCTCATGTTGTACTGATCCTAAACCGTTTCTTGGGTGACAGGACACCATGCCCCTCATTTCTCATAGCATGTTGTACTGATCTTACAAACTTTCTTCCCAGGATCATTAGGAAAAAATGCTGTGATTGCCTCAAGATTAACTTTTTCCCTGTCTTAGTCTCATTCAGGAACCTTGTCAGTTCTCTCAACGTGTACCTGCATGACACAACGTGTAGACCCCTCTGGTTGACTGGCTGTCAGCTCCGGGCCAATTGAAGAGGTGTCTGAAAAAAATACCTCCTCATCCTCTTCCTCAGACTCACTTTCCTCCTCTTCTCTATCTCCCACCCTGACCACCTGCCCTTTCTCTCTGGTTAGGGCCTCACCCACAGCAACAGGCAACATTTCCATGGTGCCTTTGTCCACACCCTTTTTCTTTTTCCTCTTGACACCCTCCTCCTCCTCCCCTAATCTCTTACACTTACCCACTATACTCTCCTCATCCACTAGAATAACCTGACTAGACGCAGTATCATCTGCACCACCCTCCATAGCATGACTAGGGCCAGCCTCAGCTACAACACCCTCCATAGCATGACTAGGGCCAGCCTCAGCTACAACACCCTCCATAGCATGACTAGGGCCAGCCTCAGCTATACCACCCTCCATAGCATGTCTAGGCCCAGCCTCAGCTACCCCACCATCTCTAGCCTGACTAGACCCAGCCTCAGCTACCCCACCATCTCTAGCCTGACTAGACCCAGCCTCTGCTTCTCCACCATCTCTAGCCTGACTAGACCCAGCCTCATCTACACCACCATCTCTAGACTGACTAGGCCCAGCCTCTGCTGTCTGCATCTCCTTACCCCCTGCATTTTGACCTCGATTTCCCCCCCTTGCGCTCGTACCCTCCCCTTGTCTATGGCCTTTATGTGGGCACGCAAAGCTCTTGTGCCCCAAATCCCCACATTCAAAACACCGTAGACTATCTGTGCTGGCAAAACCTGCATAGCCCCTCCCCATGCCTCACTTTAAAATGCACATTTAGCTGTTGCTCATTATTGTTCAGAAACATAAACACTTGCCTCCTGAATGAAACAACGTGCTTAACGGCATCTGCCTGAAAACCTGCTGACAGTACACGGAAACCGCTAGCAAACTTACCAAAACGACTCAGCTCTTTCCTAATTTGATCATCCGTAATAAACGGAGGCAAATTTGCCACTACAACTCTTGTTGAAGGGGTAGAGAGAGGTGAAATTGACACCAACACATCCCTTACAAATATTCCGCTAGCAATTAGCCTACCGACCAAATTAGCCCTTTTCATGAACACAACCACAGCCTTGTTCATTCTAGAAGCAGAATGTATAAACTCAGCTCCTATCTGTTCACCGACCGCGAGCAGAACCTCCTCCACCTTAACTCCATTCTCAGGAACACACCTGAACCCATGCTGTATCGACAGCGTCTCCTGCGCGCTAGGCTGAGAAGCCATTGCGCACACTAGACCTTGCAACCCCCCGGAACGTTACTCTGTCCTCTTCCACCCTAACTTTGAAAAAAAAACTTTGGATACCGCTAAAAACAAATATTGCATTAACCCTCCACCATAGAAAATAACATGTAAAGCAAAGAATAGAATCAAGAAAGTTAGTTAGGATAGAGCTTTCCACACCAAACACTCAAACTCCAAAAACACCCAGCATGCACCGAGAGAGAGAGAGAGAGAGAGAGAGAGAGAGAGAGAGAGAGAGAGAGAGAGAGAGAGAGAGAGAGGGAGAAACTGTGATAACAGGGGGTTGGAGGGTTGGATGCTCCAGCAGGCAGAGACAGAGAGACAGAGAGAGAGAGAGAGAGAGAGAGAGAGAGAGAGAGAGAGAGAGAGAGAGAGAGAGAGAGAGAGAGAGAGAGAGACAGAGAGAGACAGAGAGAGAGAGACAGAGAGAGAGAGAGAGAGAGAGAGATAGACAGAGAGAGAGAGAGAGAGACAGAGAGAGACAGAGAGAGAGAGACAGAGAGAGAGAGACAGCGAGAGAGAGAGAGAGAGAGAGAGAGAGAGAGAGAGAGAGAGAGAGAGAGAGAGAGAGAGAGAGAGAGAGAGAGAGAGAGAGAGAGAGAGAGAGAGAGACAGAGAGAGAGAGACAGAGAGAGAGAGAGACAGAGAGAGAGAGAGAGAGAGAGAGACAGAGAGAGAGAGAGAGAGAGAGAGAGAGAGAGACAGATAGAGAGAGAGACAGAGAGAGAGAGAGAGAGACATAAAGAGAGACAGAGAGAGAGAGAGACAGAGAGATAGAGATAGAGAGAGAGACAGAGAGAGAGAGACAGAGAGAGAGAGAGAGAGAGAGAGAGAGAGAGAGAGAGAGAGAGAGAGAGAGAGAGAGAGAGAGAGAGAGAGAGAGAGAGAGACAGAGAGAGAGAGAGAGAGAGAGAGACAGAGAGAGAGACAGAGAGAGAGAGAGAGACAGAGAGGGAGGGAGAGAGAGAGAAACTGTGATAACAGGGGGTTGGAGGGTTGGATGCTCCAGCAGGCAGGGAGACAGATGATGACAGATCAGCTCTGACCTGTGACAGAAGGGAGGAGGGAAGAGGAAGGAGGGAAGAGGAAGGAGGGAAAGGGGGTTGAGCTGGGGGATTGGGTCGGCCGTAGGGGTCAGACACACTGATTGATGTCACACAGACACACCCTCCCTCCTCTGGGAGTCCTGCCTACCTTAGCCTGCTGTGGAGAGGAACTCTGGGTACTTAAAACACTAATGACATAATGTCCATCGTGAGGTCAGAGGGAGTTCAGGCCTACAGGGCTCTGTGTGTGTCTGGGGTTACACACAGTGAGCTGCATGCCTTCACACAGACCATTAATAGTTCACAATACAGAGACAGATTGAACTAGGCTTTCTCAGACATGAAACAAAGAAGCAACAATGTTACACAGAAAGATCTACTTGAACATTTGACATTTCTTATGAACTATTATGAGAACGGATAAATCGAGTACCGAAAAAAATCTCTCTTCCCAACCCCTCATGATCGTTCACCTCTGATGTCATGTTTGACAGACTCAGAAGCAGCAGGGTTGAAGGTGAGACTGGTCTACGATAAGTTTGTCCAGTCTGAGATGCTATAGAAGCTTACTAGTGTTAACCCCAAGCTACAAATCACCCCTTCAGCTAGGTTGAAGGTGAGAGACTGTGAGACAATATTGCGTTGTTACAGTGTTGTGAACCATATTTATGTTGTTGTCTTTGCCCAATAATGTTTATAACATGTTTTGTGCTGCTACCACGTTGTGTTGCTACCATGCTGTGTTGTCATGTGTTGCTCCCTTGCTATGTTGTTGTCTTAGGTCTTTCTTTCTTTATGTAGTGTTGTGTTGTCTCTTGTCGTGATGTGTGTTTTGTTCTATATTTATATTTGTATTTAATTTTTATTTTTAATACCAGCCCCCATTCCCGCAGGAGGCCTTTTGCCTTCTGGTAGGCCGTCGTTGTAAATAAGAATGTGTTCTTAACTGACTTGCCGCGTTAAATAAAGGCTCAATTAAATAAAATAAATTGTAATTAACAACCTTCAAGTTGGCGCCTAAACATTTCAACAGCACTGAAACTTTCGAGCCTTCTTTTCTGTCAGCTGCGAACACACATACAATTTGCGACACCCGAAATCAAACAAAGAAAAATAAGATGTTTGAGAAAGTACCAGTGCTTTATTACAAAAGTTTTATGTACAGGTGTAACAGGATGAATGAATCTCTCTCTCCAATTAGAGTGTTGCCGATGTTATAGCAGCTGGAGAGTGTTATATAGTCAAGTCATCTACTGCTATAGAGACAATTGAAATCAGACAGTCTGTTGTTCGTATTGACCGCTTGGGATGTGCAAATGTCAGAATTAATACTTTGAAATGATTAATTTCTTCGACATGAAATGTCAATAGTGAATATGTGAAAATAAAACGAGAGAGTGAAGGTATGACGATGATGGCATGATCCAGTATTTTCATTTTCCATCTTTTAGTGTTATTAGGCTAACATTTTCATCCACTGTTAAAGTAATTAGACACATACAGTACTTTAACTTTTCACTTCTTCTGGTACATTGTTGGAACTTAACTTTTCCCATTGTTATACCTTACCAATATGTGACAGAACTACATCAACAGTGAATTTAATATAGTACCCTATTCCCTAAAAGTACACTGTCACAATGAGCAGAAGCTGTGCATTGGGATTTTAATGCACTGTCTCTACTGGTAGAAATTCTCACTCAGCAGCCTGTATCCGTCACTATGGCAGGTTAGGGCTAGTTTTGACAGACTCCATTGAGGCACAGATAAATAACGAACCTCTGTGTGTGCATCTGTATACCTGTACACAATCTTATGTGCATATTGTGTCTATAATATGTTAGCTTGCGAACCCACCCCCCGCTCTCTCGCTTTCCTTCTATCTATCTTTCTCTCTCTTTGTCCCTCTCTCTCTCTCTCTCTCTCTCTCTCTCTCTCTCTCTCTCTCTCTCTCTCTCTCTCTCTCTCTCTCTCTCTCTCTCTCTCTCTCTCTCTCTGGGTCATTGTAATGTGCATTTGTTCGGTGTATTGCAGTGTTGTTGGGCGGTGCTACCATGTTCCAGAGGTCAAGCTATTCTGGAGTCTGGAAGGAAGAGCATGCCTCATGTTCCTATGAAGCCAGCGCATATCGCATGTTCCTAGGAAGGCAGAGCATACCTCATGTTCCTAGGAAGGCAGAGCATGCCTCATGTTCCTAGGAAGGCAGAGCATGCCTCATGTTCCTAGGAAGGCAGAGCATGCCTCATGTTCCTAGGAAGGCAGAGCATGCCTCATTTTCCTAGGAAGGCAGAGCATGCCTCATGTTCCTAGGAAGGCAGAGCATACCTCATGTTCCTAGGAAGGCAGAGCATACCTCATGTTCCTAGGAAGGAAGAGCATGCCTCATGTTCCTAGGAAGGCAGAGCATACCTCATGTTCCTAGGAAGGCAGAGCATACCTCATGTTCCTAGGAAGGCAGAGCATACCTCATGTTCATAGGAAGGCAGAGCCTTCATTTAGTGCAAAACCGGTTCCTAATCCTTCCTTCCTGACACGCCCTCCCTCTCCCTTCTCTCCCTCAGACTCTCTCTCTGACTCTCTCTCTCTCCCTCTGATTCTCTCTCTCCCTCTGACTCTCTCTCTCTCTCCGACTCTCTCCCTCTGATTCTCTCTCTCCCTCTGATTCTCTCTCTGACACTCGCCCTCTGACTCTTTCTTTCTCTCTGACTCTCTCTCTCTCTGACTGTCTTTCTCTCTGACTCACTCTCCCTCTGACTCTCTCTCTCTCTCCGACTCTCTCCCTCTTTCTCTCTGACTCTCTCTCTCTTTCTCTCTGACTCACTCTCTCTCTGACTCTCTCTCTCTCTCTCTCTCTCTCTCTCTCTCCTCTGATTCTCTCTCTCCCTCTGATTCTCTCTCTCCCTCTGATTCTCTCTCTCCCTCTGATTCTCTCTCTGACACTCGCCCTCTGACTCTTTCTTTCTCTCTGACTCTCTCTCTCTCTGACTCTCTCTCTTTCTCTCTGACTCACTCTCCCTCTGACTCTCTCTCTCTCCGACTCTCTCCCTCTTTCTCTCTGACTCTCTCTCTCTTTCTCTCTGACTCACTCTCTCTCTGACTCTCTCTCTCTCTCTCTCTCTCTCTCTCTCTCTCTCTCTCTCTCTCTCTCTCTCTCTCTCTCTCTCTGATTCTCTCTCTGACACTCGCCCTCTGACTCTTTCTTTCTCTCTGACTCTCTCTCCCTCTGACTCTCTCTCTCTCTCCGACTCTCTCCCTCTTTCTCTCTGACTCTCTCTCTCTTTCTCTCTGACTCTCTCTTTCTCTCTGACTCACTCTCTCTCTGACTCTCTCTCTCTCTCTCTCTCTCTCTCTCTCTCTCTCTCTCTCTCTCTCCCTCTGATTCTCTCTCTCCCTCTGACTCTCTCTCTTTCTCCGACTCTCTCCCTCTGACTCTCTCTCTCTCTCCGACTCTCTCTCTCTCTCCGACTCTCTCTCTCTCTCCGACTCTCTCCCTCTGATTCTCTCTCTGACACTCGCCCTCTGACTCTTTCTTTCTCTCTGACTCTCTCTCTCTCTGACTCTCTCTCTCTCTGACTCTCTCTCTCTCTGACTCTTTCTTTCTCTCTGACTCTCTCTCTCTCTGACTCTCTCTCTTTCTCTGACTCTCTCTCTTTCTCTCTGACTCACTCTCTCTCTGACTCTCTCTCTCTCTGACTTTCTCTCTTTCTCTGACTCTCTCTCTCTCTGACTCTCTCTCTTTCTCTGACTCTCTCTCTTTCTCTGACTCTCTCTCTTTCTCTGACTCTCTCTCTTTCTCTCTGACTTTCTCTCTTTCTCTGACTCTCTCTCTTTCTCTGACTCTCTCTCTTTCTCTGACTCTCTCTCTTTCTCTGACTCTCTCTCTGACTCTCTCTCTTTCTCTGACTCTCTCTCTTTCTCTGACTCTCTCTCTTTCTCTCTGACTTTCTCTCTTTCTCTGACTCTCTCTCTCTCTGACTCTCTCTCTCTTTCTCTGACTCTCTCTCTTTCTCTGACTCTCTCTCTTTCTCTCTGACTCTCTCTCTCTCTGACTCTCTCTCTCTCTGACTCTTTCTTTCTCTCTGACTCTCTCTCTCTCTGACTCTCTCTCTTTCTCTGACTCTCTCTCTTTCTCTCTGACTCACTCTCTCTCTGACTCTCTCTCTCTCTGACTCTCTCTCTTTCTCTGACTCTCTCTCTTTCTCTGACTTTCTCTCTGACTTTCTCTCTTTGTGTGTGTGTGTTTGGGATTCATTCGATGGCTTTGAGGAGTTTACCACATCAGTCACTGGTGTCATTAATAAGTGCATCGACGACGTTGTCCCCACGGTGACCGTAAGTAAACAAACAGAAGCCATGGATTAGAGGCAACATCCTAGCTGCGTTCAAGGAGCGAGACACTATGACCTCCAGTGAGCAATCAAACAGGCAAAGCATCAATACAGGACTAAGATCGAATCCTTATATGCGGGATCTGACGCTCGTCACATGTTGCAGGGCTTGCAAACGAGCAGGATTACAAAGGAAAATATAGCCGAGAGCTGCCCATTGATACAAGCCTACCAGACAGGCTAAATATCTTCAATGCTCTCTTCGAGGCAAGCAACACTGAACCATGCATGAGAGCACTAGCTGTTCCGGATGACTATGTGATCACTTTCTCCACAGCCGATGTGAGTAAGACCTTTAAACAGGTTAACATTCAGACTGATTACCAGGACGTGTATGCAAAGCATGCGCTGACCAGCTGGCAAGTGTCATCACTGACATTTTCAACCTATCCCTGACCAGTCTGTAACACCAACATGATTCAAGGAGACCACCATAGAGGGTGGAATAGTGGGGACTAAGTGGATGTTTACTTAGTAGCAATGCAAATATCATGGTACAGTTACATAGACACTCAATCATCATGTTACTTTTTAACGGTACGTTTACAAACATATATTTTGATAAATAGAATTGAAAGTTGTGTCTCATTATGGTAAGTGGTGAAATAAGTATAGCCAGTTACAATTGTAATGGCTTAGCAGATAATACGAAAAGACGATAAGTATTTACCTGGCTAAAAGATAAGTAATATAATATATATTGTTTACAGGAAACTCATTCAACAATTTTAGATGAAGATTTGTGGAAAAAGGACTGGGTGGGCGAAATACATTTCTCCCATGCGCAAAGAAATTCAAAAGGAGTGGTTATTAATTAACAGCAATTTTGATCCAAATGTGCAAATTGTCCAAACAGATCATCAAGGTAGATGGATTATTTTAAATATGTTATTGGACAATAAACATATATGTTCGCAAACCTAAACCTATATGGAGGTTCTGGGTGGGCTTCTAACCTCAGTGGCGGCTCTGGTACTGGACGCCGCCCCCCTTATTTACACTGAGTCCGCTCTTGTAGCACTGACCCGTGGATCATCGCCGGAGGCTCTGGACTGCGGATCCATGCCATAGGCCATGGGCCGGGGACACTCGCTGCGTGGATCATCGCCAGATGTTCTTGACTGGGGACCTTCGCTGGAAACCCCTGACTGGGGACCATCGCTGGAGACCCTGGACGGGGGACCGTCGCTGGAGGCCCCGGGCTGGGGACCGTCGACGTAGGCTCCGGACTGTGGATCGTCGCTGGAGGTTCCGGACTGTGGCCTATCGTTGGAGGTTCCAGACTGTGGCCCGACGTTGGAGGTTCCGGACTGTGGCCCGTCGTTGGAGGTTCCGGACTGTGGCCCGTCGTTGGAGGTTCCGGACTGTGGCCCATTGTTGGAGGTTCCGGACTGTGGCCATTGTTGGAGGTTCCGGACTGTGGCCCGTCATTGGAGGCTCCGGACTGGGGACCATCGACGTAGGCTCCGGACTGTGGATCGTCGCTGGAGGTTCCTGACTGTGAACTGTCGCTGGACGCTCTGGACTGGGTACTGTCACCGAACGCTCTGGACTGCCGAGGCACACTGTAGGGCTGATGCGTGGTGCCGGCACTGGTGGTACCGGGCTGGGGACAAGCAGCTCAGGGCGAATGCGAGGAGCAGGAACAGGGCATACTGGACTGCCGAGGCGCACTGGAGGCCTGGTGCGTGGTGCTGGCATTGGTGGTACCGGGCTGGTGACACGCACCTCAGGGCGAGTGCGGGGAGGAGGAACAGGACGTACTATTATGGTGGGTTGTTCTGTCACGGTTGTCATAACGAGGAGACCAAGTTGCAGCGTTGTAAGCGTACATAACTCTTTAATGAAAGAGAGAACACTGAACAAAACTATTTAAAAAAACAACAAAATGAACTGTGAAGCTATATGACTAGTGCAAACAGGCAATTAAACATAGAATAACAACCCACAAAATACCCAAGGAATATGGCTACCTAAATATGGTCCCCAATCAGAGTCAACGATAAACAGCTGCCTCTGATTGAGAACCAATCTAGGCCACCATAGACATATAAACACAGAGACTAGAAAAACCCCTAGACATACAAAAACCCCTAGACAATATACATGGCAGGGGCTTAATCAAGCTAGATGTCTTGACTACTTTCTTATGCCATTCTCTCTGGCAACAAAAGTTTAAAATGTGTTGTTGGGGACAGAATACGGGATAGAATACAGTCGGATCATCACATAATTGGCATATAGAATTTCCACGTGGGCGAAGGTATTGGAAATTTAATCAAAGCCTACTAGATGATAAATTGTTTAGATCTAGGACAGAAGAATGTATAACTTACTTTTTCAGACATAACAAAGGTACAGCAGATCCCCTATTGTATGAGACACTTTTAAATGTGCCTTTAGAGGCCATGCAATTCAGTTCTCATCTGCAAAACAAAAGCAATTTAGATCAAAAGTGTCCATATTAACAAAGGTGTCACGTCCTGACCATAGAACCCTATATTTTCTATGGTAGAGTAGGTCAGGACGTGACTAGGGGTTTTAGTCTAGTTTATTATTTATATGTGAGGTTCTAGGTTTATTTTCTCTTTTGGGGTTTGTGTATGATTCCTAATTAGAGGCAGCTGGTAATCATTGTCTCTAATTTTTTCCAACTGTGGGTTATGGGATATTGTTTGTATGTATGTTTTTTTGAGTTAGTGCACATAGCATATCTGTAGTCACGGTTCTTTGTTATTTTATTGTTTATTTGTTTTGTCGTTGCTTAGTTTCACTTTCATTAAAATATGTGGAATTCAATGGTCCAATCATCATTATTACGAACACGAAGGACTAACAGTACAGGTAGATAGCAATAGAAATTGTACCATAGAGGCACATAATAGGTTAGAAGAATAACAAAAATAAATGGAGGAACTTATTCAAGAAAGATCCAGTGAAATATTTTATAAAAATAAAGCAAACTGGATGGAAAATGGGGAAAAATACAAATTATTTGTCAATCTTCAATATAGAAAATAATAGAAAAGAAAAGTTTTTATTGAAACTTGTTACAAATGATGGAGTCAGGCATGATTCAATGAATGATATTATATGATATAATAAGTAAAGTACTGTTTTTTGATATGTTTTCCTTTCAGTCTCCTCCATGTCCACTAACCGAAGCCAATTGTATGGATTCTTTTCCTAGTAATAATGTAAAATTAACATCTGTACAGAAAGACTCATGTGAAGGCCAAAATACAGAGGAACTTCTTGATACAGTTAAAGCCTCTAAGGCTGGGAAAACTCCAGGGCTGGATGGCATACCAGTGGAAGTATACCAAACTTTTTTTGATATACTCAGAGGACCATTATTGGCATGTTTTAACCACTCCTATATAAATGGTAGATTATCGGACAAGCAACAAGGTCTGATTTCATTAAAAACAACCTGAAGATTGATTATAAAAAACGTTTGACATGTTTCTGTGGACATTACGGATATTATTTGGAATGTTCGTCTGGGTTGTCGTGACCGCTCGAGCCTGTGGATTTCTGAACATAATGCACCAAACAAATGGAGGTATTTTGGATATAAAAATCATCTTTATGGAACAAAAGGAACATTTATTGTGTAACTGGGAGTCTCGTGCATGAAAATATCCGAAGATCATCAAAGTTAAGCGATTAATTTGATTGCTTTTCTGATTTCCGTGCCCAAGCTACTTTGATGCTATGTTCACATTGTTTTGTCCAGTGATCGATAAACTTACACAAATGCTTGGATTGCTTTCGCTGTAAAACATATTTTCAAAATCTTAGACGACAGGTGGATTAACAAAAACCTAAACTGTGTTTTGCAATATTGCACTTGTGATTTCATGAATATAAATATTTTTAGTAATATTATTTGAATGTGGCGCTCTGCAATTCAGCGAATGTTGATGACAATTATCCCGCTAAAGGGATCCGTGCGGCAAGAAGTTTTTAATATCGTCGTTCAGCCACAACTCGGTGAAACATAAGATATTAGAGGTTTTTTTGCATGATTGGTTGAGAGCTGATAAGATGGCAGCCCTACCTTCTGGCAGCATCGTGAAATGAAAGAGTTAACGATAGATAGATAAATTGTGGCGAGAGTCTCGGCAGTGGAAACATAATTACTTGAGGCAGAACATTGTTTTGAGTTCCTGCATCCCCACTGTGACGGAGGCCAATGGACTTCTAAACCCCTTGATTGTCACTGTTTTGTTCAACTAGTGTTTTTTTCTTCTTAAAAAAGTCTGCTTAATTTACATGTACAATTGTTGACGCTAATTTTTGCCCCCCACTGGCGTTCTTGGGCACAGGAACTGTGGTGGTCTACTTGAAATGTAGTTGAATCAAAACATGTTCTACATGATTTCAACCCAAAAATCTCGCCTTTTTTATACTCAACTTTTTAGCTAAATCCAATGACATGGTAAAATGTTTTGTTGATTTCACTCTGAATCCACGTTAGTTGACAACTCAGCCAAATGTAAATAAATCAAAACTGACATCTGTGCCCAGTGGGACACCATTCATTAAGACCTTCACCTAGAATAAAATGTTTTATCTCTATTTTGTATGGTTGTCCTAAATAACAGCTTTCTTGACACCTAAATAAATTACATTTTCATCAAAGGACAAATGTTAACCCCTTTTATTGATTTATTTTATCAGCCATAGCAGCTTCAAACATTTCTTCACACACACACATAGCTACAGTATGTCTTTAACATCAGTTTCAAGGAAGTTTGGTTTTACAATGACAACGCCAATAAAACAGACATGAACTGCTCTTCGGGCTAGTCACAGGGAGCTGGTAAACGACTCAGCCAGGAAGAAGGGCACACCTCTTCAAACTGTTCTGCAGATGAGGATAGTCAACCCCCCCAAGCACTGAACACACCCAGGTCCACAAGTGCACTGCTCCTCCATCATTGAGAGGGATACATTCACAGAGCTGGAGAGAGACATGGTGGAGCTCAGAGTGCTAGTCCACACAATCCAGACAGAACAGACCCACAAAACAGACCAGCACAACAACACCCCCACAACAAGACCCGGAGGGCAGAAGGTGGAGATCCACAGCTGTCTGAGAGAGCTTGCTGCACTCCGGACTGAGGTGAGAGAACTTAAGGAAGAGAGAGAGGAACACATGACACAGCTAACAGCAGTCAAGGAGGAGAGGGAGGAACACATGACACAGCTAACAGCAGTCAAGGAGGAGAGGGAGGAACACATGACACAGCTAACAGCAGTCAAGGAGGAGAGGGAGGAACACATGACACAGCTAACAGCAGTGAAGGAGGAGAGAGAAACACATGACACAGCTAACAGCAGTGAAGAAGGACAGAGAGAAACACATGACACAGCTAACAGCAGTGAAGGAGGATAGAGAGGAACACATGACACAGCTAACAGCAGTAAAGGAGGAGAGAGAGGAACACATGACACAGCTAACAGCAGTGAAGAAGGACAGAGAGGAACACATGACACAGCTAACAGCAGTGAAGAAGGACAGAGAGGAACACATGGGACAGCTAACAGCAGTGAAGGAGGAGAGAGAGGAACACATGGGACAGCTAACAGCAGTGAAGGAGGGGAGAGAGGAACACATGGGACAGCTAACAGCAGTGAAGAAGGAGAGAGAGGAACACATGGGACAGCTAACAGCAGTGAAGGAGGACAGAGAGAAACACATGGGACAGCTAACAGCAGTGAAGGAGGACAGAGAGGAACACATGGGACAGCTAACTGCAGTGAAGAAGGACAGAGAGAAACACATGACACAGCTAACAGCAGTGAAGGAGGAGAGAGAGGAACACATGACACAGCTAACAGCAGTAAAGGAGGAGAGAGAGGAACACATGGGACAGCTAACAGCAGTGAAGAAGGACAGAGAGGAACACATGACACAGCTAACAGCAGTGAAGAAGGACAGAGAGGAACACATGACACAGCTAACAGCAGTGAAGGAGGAGAGAGAGGAACACATGACACAGCTAACAGCAGTGAAGAAGGACAGAGAGGAACACATGGGACAGCTAACAGCACTGAAGGAGGACAGAGAGGAACACATGGGACAGCTAACAGCAGTGAAGGAGGGGAGAGAGGAACACATGGGACAGCTAACAGCAGTGAAGGAGACAGAGGAACACATGGGACAGCTAACAGCAGTGAAGGAGGACAGAGAGAAACACATGGGACAGCTAACAGCAGTGAAGGAGGACAGAGAGGAACACATGGGACAGCTAACTGCAGTGAAGAAGGACAGAGAGAAACACATGACACAGCTAACAGCAGTGAAGGAGGAGAGAGAGGAACACATGACACAGCTAACAGCAGTAAAGGAGGAGAGAGAGGAACACATGACACAGCTAACTGCAGTGAAGAAGGACAGAGAGGAACACATGGGACAGCTAACAGCAGTGAAGGAGGGAGAGAGGAACACATGGGACAGCTAACAGCAGTAAAGGAGGAGAGAGAGGAACACATGACACAGCTAACAGCAGTGAAGAACGACAGAGAGGAACACATGACACAGCTAACAGCAGTGAAGGAGGAGAGAGAGGAACACATGACACAGCTAACAGCAGTGAAGAAGGACAGAGAGGAACACATGGGACAGCTAACAGCACTGAAGGAGGACAGAGAGGAACACATGACACAGCTAACAGCAGTGAAGAAGGAGAGAGAGGAACACATGACACAGCTAACAGCAGTAAAGAAGGAGAGAGAGGAACACATGACACAGCTAACAGCAGTGAAGAAGGAGAGAGAGGAACACATGACACAGCTAACAGCAGTGAAGAAAGAGAGAGAGGAACACATGACACAGCTAACAGCAGTGAAGAAGGAGAGAGAGGAACACATGACACAGCTAACAGCAGTGAAGAAGGAGAGAGAGGAACACATGACACAACTAACAGCAGTGAAGAAGGAGAGAGAGGAACACATGGGACAGCTAACAGCACTGAAGGAGGAGGTGAGAAAGCTGAGGTGTGACAGAGAGCAGGACACTCCCCCAGAGAAGCCAGCAGAACAGCCCACCTCAGACCCGGACCACAACCTCAATACCACAATGGGACAGACAACACAGGACCCACCAACACAACAGACCCCTCCTAGCAGCCCCGTGTCATCTTCTCCGATAGCTCTGTTGACATTCCCCACACATTCACTGAGAACACACAAAAGCCAGGAATTGTGGTCCTCACTGACTCAAATGGCAAATACATTCAAGAGAATAAACACACAAAGTGGTTAAACTCTGGTCCCCAAACACTAGGCATGCCCTGGAGCTGTTGTCAGAGGACAAACTACGGTCCCCCAGCCACATTATAATTCACACATGTACAAACAACCTGGGGGCCCTAGCAGGAAACATGCTCTGCTCACACCTTGAGGAATGGTCCAGGCCTAAACCACACAAAAACAACACTAGACACTATGAAACACAAAGATTTTGCTTTCTCATCCTGGAATATACAAGGTCTGAGGTCATCTGCCGTTGGCCTAAAGAGCAAGAACCCAGACTTCATAAAATAAACAAGAAATGTTATAGAGGAGACGGACCCACTGGTTTCCCTCTAGGTTACAGAGAGCTGGTAGTCCCATCCACCAATATTAAAAAATGCTACAGATGGAAGGAAAGTAGTGTAGAAACCTACCAAACAGTTAGGCAACAACTAATTCAATCCCTTTTAGACAACTTCCTGGACAAAACATTTCACAGTAATAGTGACAGTGTAAACTTGGCAGTAGAAAGCCTAAACAGTATATTTGACCTCTCAGCTTCCCTATCAAATCAAAACATTTAAAGTTGACAGCCTAAGAAAATTAACAACAATGACAAATGGTTTGATGAAGAATGTAAAAACCGAAGAAAGAAATTGAGAAACCTATCCAACCAAAACACAGAGACCCCCAAAACCAGAGTCTACGCCTTCACTATGGTACATCACTAAAACGATACAGAATTAAACTACAAAAAAGGAATGACACATCAGAAATCAGCTCAATGTAATTGAAGAAACCATAGAATCTAACCACTTCGGGGAAAACACGAAACAAACAACCACATAAAGAGTTATCCATCCAAAACAGAGGTGTGGAAAAAACACTTCTCCAATGTTTCTGGCTCTATAACAAAGAACAAACAGCAAAAACATATACATGATCAATTACAAATATTATAATCAGCTATTAAATACTACCATAACCCAGTGGATTTTCCAATTACATTGAATGAATTACTGGACAAAATACAAACCCTCCAACGTCGGTGTTGATCGTATCCTACATGAATTGATAGAATATACAGAACGCAAATTCCAATTGGCTATACTTAAACTCCTTAACATCATCCTCATCTATGGTATCTTCCCCAATATTTGGAATCAAAGACTGATAAACCCAATCCACAAAAGTGAAGATAAATTTGACCCCAATAAATACAGTGGGATATGCGTCAACAGCAACCTTGGGTTAATCCTCTGATTTATCATTAACAGCAGACTTGTATATTTCCTCAGTGAAAACAATGTACTGAACAAAAGTCAAATTGGCTTTTTACCAAATGAACGTATGACAGACCAAGCATTCACCCTGCACACCATAATTGACAAATACACAAACCAAACCAAAACAAAGGCAACTTATAAAGCTTTGTTGATTTCAAAAAAGCTTTTGACTCAATTTGGCATGAAGGTCTGCTATACAAATTTGTGGAAAGGGGTGTTGGGGAAAAAGTTATGACATTCTAAAATCCATGTACACAAACAACAAGTGTGTGGTTAATATTGACAAAAAAAAACACGTTGCTTTCAACAGGGCCGTGGGATGCAGCTCCACCCTCTTCAACATACAGTACCAGTCAAAAGTTTGGACACACATACTGATTAAAGTATTTTTTATTTTTTTACTATTTTCTACATTTTAGAATAATAGTGAAGACATCAAAACTATGAAATAACAAATGTAATCATGTAGTAACCACACAAGTGTTGAACATATCAACATATATTTTAGAATCTTCAAAGTAGACCCCCTTTGCCTTGATAAAATCTTTGCAAACTCTTGGCATTCGCTCAACCAGCTTCACCTGGAATGTTTTTCCAACAGTCCTGAAGGAGTTCCCACATAGGCTGAGCCCATGTTGGCTGCTTTTCCTTCACTCTGCAGTCCAACTCGTCCCAATTGGGTTGAGGTCAGGTGATTGTGGAGGCCAGGTCATCTGATGCAGCACTCCATCATTCTCCTTCTTGGTCAAATAGCCCTTACACAGCATGGAGGTGTGTAGGGTCATTGTCCTGTTGATAACCAATTACATTCCCACTATGTAACAAAAGATGGCGCCGGAGAGGACGGCTGCCGTCTTATCGGCTCTTAACCAACCCTGATATTTTGTTTGTTTTTCTGCATTGTTCGTAACCTGCTTTGTACATAATGTTGCTGCTACCGTCTCATATGACCGAAAAGAGCTTCTGCACATCAGAACTGCAATTACTCACCTAATATTAGACAACAAGTTTTTCATCAATGAGTTGGACGGGAGGGATATACCACAGACACCCGACTAGGCCCAGATCCCCATCATTCGCTGGAGAAGGAAACTTCAGAGATTTCACTGAAAAAGATCAGGGTGCCTTGTGAGGATCAGGCGACGAGTGGCTAACCTGCCTTTGCCTTCCGTCCTGCTAGCTAACTTTCAATCGATGGAAAATAAATAGGACAAACTGAAAGCCCATATAACCTAACAACGGGACATTAAAAACTGTAATATCTTATGATTCACTGAGTTGTGGCTGAACGACGACATTAAGAACATACAGCTGGCGGGTTATACACTCTATCGGCAGGATAGAACAGCAGCCTCTGGTAAGACATGGGGCAGGGGACTATCCATATATGTAAACAACAGCTGGTATATGATATCTAAGGAAGTCTCAAGGTAATGCTCCTCTGAGGTAGAGTACCTCATGATAAGTTGTAGACCACATAATCTACCTAGAGAGTTTTCATCAGTATTTTTGTAGCTGTCTACATAACTCTGTCATGACGTGGCCATTTTTGTGGTGTAGGTCATGGCTTTCCCCTCTCTCACTCACTCCTACACCAAGGTCCTGTTATCATAGGTCGTGAATTCCTGGCAGAGACTCTCTACCGTTTTATATGCAGAGAGAGAGACCACAGAGTGAACAAAGGATTTCACGTGGCCGAACTCATAAATGCCCGAAATGGGAGAATGAAACAGTATGTCCACTTTTGAGAATGTGGGAATGGTCTGTTTGCACTTAAGGGACAGTGATGTTGAGTGTGTTTCATTTGGTGACCTCATGAAGGACAGGAATCACACATAACTATCTCTGAATTATGGTGTTTTTTCAAAAACTGAAAAATTGGGCGTGCAAATACATTGACTCTGTACTGGTACCCCCTGTATATAGCACCGCTATTGTTATTTACTGCTGCTCATTAATTATTTGTTATTCTTATCTCGTACTTTTTATAGGTATTTTCTTAAAACTACATTGTTGGTTAAGTGCTTGTAAGTAAGCATTTCACTGTAAGTGTACCTGTTGTATTCGGCGCATGTGACAAATAAAATGTGATTTGATAAGAGCAAACCAGATGGGATGGTATGCACCCCCACACCATCACACTTCCTCCATGTTTCACGAGGGAACCACATATGCAGAGATCATCTGTTCACTGGTCTAATGTCCTTTCGGGTTTCTTGGCCCTGAGGTGCAGATAACTTCCTATGGCGGTCCTCATGAGAGCTAGTTTTATCATAACGCTTGATGGTTTTTGCAACTTCAATTGAAGAAACTTTCAAAGTTCTTGACATTTTCAGAATTGACTGACCTTCATGTCTTGAAGTAATTATGGACTGACATTTCCCTTTGCTTATTTAAGCTGTTCTTGCCATAATATTGACTTGGTCTTCTACCAAATAGGGCTATCTTCTGTATACCACCCATACATTGTCACAACACAACCGATTGGCTCAAATGCATTTAGAAGGAAAGAAATTCCACAAATTAACTTTTAACAAGACACACCTGTTCATTTAGATGCATTCCAGGTGACTACCTCATGAAGCTGGTTGATAGCTGTCATCAAGGCAAAGGGTGGCTACTTAGAAGAATCTCAAATATTAAACATTTGTTTAACACTTTTTGGGTTACTAAATTATTCCATGTGTTATTTTGTCTTCACTATTATTCTACAATGTAGAAAATAGTAAAAATAAAGAAAAACCCTTGAATGGGCACGAGAACAGTCTTCAGCACCCGGCCTTACCCTACTAGAATCTGAAGTTAAATGACTACTGTTGGCTGATGATCTGGTGCTTCTGTCCCAAACCAAGGAGGGGTAACAGCGGCATCTAGATCTTCTGCACAGATTCTGTCAGGCCTGGGCCCTGACAGTAAATCTCAGTAAGACAAAAATAATAATGTTCCAAAATAAAAAGTCCAGTTGCCAGGACCACAAATACAAATTCCATCGAGACACCGTTGCCCTAGAGCACACAAAAACTATACATACCACGGCCTAAACATCAGCACCACAGGTAACTTCCAGAAAGCTGTGAATGATCTGAGAGACAAGGCAAGAAGGGCCTTCTCTGGCATCAAAAGGAACATAACATTCAACATACCAATTAGGATCTGGCAAAAAATCCCTGAAACAGGTATAGAACCCATTGCCCTTCATGGTTGTGAGGTCTGGGGTCTGCTCACCAACTAAGAATTCACAAAATGGGACAAACACCAAATTGAGCCTGCATTCAGAGATGGTTGTTCTTCTGGAAGGTTCTCTCATTTCCATAGAGGAACTCTAGAGCTCTGTCAGAGTGACCATCGGGTTCTTGGTCACCTCCTTGAACAAGGCCATTCTCCCCCTAATTTTAGCCAGGTGGCCAGCTCTAGGAAGAGTCTTGGTGGTTCCAAACATCTTTCATTGAAGAATGATGGAGACCACTGTGTTCTTGGGGACCTCCAATGCTGCAGAAATGTTTTGGTACCATTCCCCAGATCTGTGCATCGACACAATCCTGTCTCAGAGTTCTACGGACAATTTCTTTGACCTCATAGCTTGTTTTTTGTTCTGACATGCACTGTCAACTATGGGACCTTATATAGACAGGTGTGTGCCTTTCTAAATTATGTCGAATCAATTGAATTTTCCACAGGTAGGGTCCACTCAAGTTATAGAAACATTTCAAGGATGATCAATGGAAACATGATAATATAATAATAATAATATAATAATATATGCCATTTAGCAGACGCTTTTATCCAAAGCGACTTACAGTCATGTGTGCATACATTCTACGTATGGGTGGTCCCGGGGATTGAACCCACTACCCTGGCGTTACAAGCACCATGCTCTACCAACTGAGCTACAGAAGGACCACTTGAGCCGCAAAGGGTCTGAATACTTATGTAGATAAGGTATTTCTAATTTTAATTTTCAAAAAATTAACTGTTTTTGCATTGTTATAATGGAGTATTGTGTGTAGGCTTTGAAATACATCCACAGGTACACCTCCAATTGACTCAAATGATTCAATTAGCCTATCAGAAGCATCTAAAGCCATGACATAATTTTCTGGAATTTTCCAAGCTGTTTAAAGACACAGTCAACTTAGTGTATGTAAACATCTGACCCATTGGAATTGTGATACAGTGAATTATAAATGAAATCATCTGTCTGTTAACAATTGTTAAATTACTTGTGTCATGCACAAAGTAGATGTCCTAACAGACTTGCCAAAACTGTAGTTTGTTAATTAACAAGAAATTTGTGGAGTGTTTGAAAAACAAGTTTTAATGATTCCAACCTAAGTCTATGTAAACTTCCGACTTCAACTGTAGATAATATTTGACTTGGATGATAGCGTAAGTCCTTATCCTAGCTTTAGCACCCCATGATGTTAAACAGCAAATATCTCATCCGCTTCATCTTCTCTCTCTCCCCCTCAACCCTAGAGACACTACATGCATCCCAAATGACACCCTATTTCCTCTATAGTGCACTACTTTTGACTAGAGTACCATAGATCCTGGTCAAAAGTAGTACACTATATAGGGAATAGGGTGCCATTTGAGACACAACTACATTATAAAAACCCGGTGGTCGGTCGGTTGGCCTGTTACAAATATCATCAATTCCTGCAGAAAGTCTTTGTCAGGCTGGGCTTGATGGTCGTCAGGCTCTCCCTGGGTGCATCCTAAATGGAATTCTGTTCCCTTTATAGTTTGCTGCTTTTGCTCAGGGCCCATAACGCTCTGGTCCAAAGTAGTGCGCTGTATAGATAATAGGGTTCTATTTGGGAAAGAACAACAGCCATTCTGAGGGAGATAAAGTGTTAACTATCTCTCTAGGTGGCTAATAGAGCAAGCCGGTAGTCCTTCCTCTTCTACTCTTAATTTGGGGTATTTGCATAGGGGCAATCTGACATGGTCATTCACAGTAGCTGCAGTCCAAATTCATTTCCACACAGCTTCTGTCACAGGAGGCTCCAACAGGAAGCTTCTGCTGTAGCAGGCTACTCTCTGTCGCTCTCTCTGATTCTCATTCATTATTGTATATCTGCTCTGAGACATTCAAGACAGAGAGAAAAATGGGAAGATTATAATTGTTATGCCTCCATGAACAAAAATAAAATGGTGTCTGTCTCTCTGTCTACACTATACAGACAAACTCATTCAATGGAAGGCCATACGTGTCTGCGGGTTTTTCGCTATTCCCTTGTCCTTGATTGAAGAATTAAGGTCACTGATTTGTAAGACACCTGTAGGTCTTAATTTAAAGGAAAACCAAAAACCAGCAGACACTAGGCCCTCCATGGAATGAGTTTGACAGCCTTACTATACAGATTACTGTATGTGCTGTATGTTAATTAGTTTTAAGTGGATATGAAGATTCCTTTTTGTTTAGAGGGCCTAGGGGCATCTGACCAATGGCTCTCTCTGTCCCTGGAGAAAATGTTAGTACCGTTGAAACTAAAAGCTGGGTTCTCTACTTGATTTGGCAGTAACACGCACACACACATGCACAGACACAATCACTGACACAAGCAAACACACACAGAGCCTCTCGGACAGCTATGGGTCATCCGTAGGTCAGCTTGATGTGATTCCTGTCTGGAGTTAACGACTCCCCTCACCTTACTTTCAAAATGGACAGATCACACATCCATGTTTCTCTCTGTGTGTACTCTAGTCTGGTGCATATCTGACTATCTGTAAGCCGATGGGGGGGATTAAATCATTTATGGAATAAATCGTTTATGAAATCACGAACTGAGCTGATGCTGCTAGATATTCCTCAGTCGTTTAGAGAGTGGACGATGACGATTGTCATCGGCATCCTTTTCTCTACATAGTACACTCATTTTTACCAGGGCCCACAGGATGCCATTTTGGATCTTGAGAGCTGAAGTCTATTCTCACTGGTCCTTAACTGATAAACTGACGGCAATAACAAAGCAGACATTCTGATATGATCACTGGAGATATGATCACTGGAGATATGATCACTGGAGATATGATCACTGGAGATATGATCACTGGAGATCACTGGAGATATGATCACTGGAGATATGATCACTGGATCTGCCCGTGAAAGGCCTTACTGAATGAGAATTGACAAAAAACTAAACAATAGACAATAGCTTTTGCATTATGTTTTAAGAGAAAACAAAGAAGAGCAAAGTATTATTTTAACCACTCCTGCATGTGAAAACGTAAACTGGCCAGTCTCCCATGGAGCCATATAGAGATATCCCTATCAGGCATGGAAGATGATAACCCTCCCACTCTCCCTAATCACACTTAATCAATGGAGCTGATCTTTGCATATGGCCGCTTGCTGGGTGATTAAAGCAAAGTCTCAACACAGAGGGATTGTGAGGGAGGAAGTGTGAGGGAGGGAGGAATTGTGAGGGAGGATGGGAGGGAGGGATTGTGAGGGAGGGAGCGTGACGGAGGGAGGGAATGTGAGGTTGGGAGCATGAGGGAGGGAGGGAGGGGGTAGAGAAAAAGCTATCCAGATGGGGAGGAGAAGAAGACGACCTCCCACTGGTATAATGCCGCTGTCGTTTCCATCTCTACTGCTTAGTGTTCCAAAACACAGAGAGGGACCTCATACTGCTCCGGACAGAGGATTCACAGGTGATGGTTTGTTATCTGTAGCATTTATCTTACAATGATCCTCTGTTCTATTCAGGTGTGATGTGTGACATTAATCGAGGTAAAGAAGAGACGAATGTAGTTATGAAAGTTCAATCAGCAAGGCTGGTCTGAATGGATTGTCATTTCTTTCATCTAGTAAACTATTTTTCAAATCGGGTTCCTATCTCACTCATCAGCAAAGCAGGTTTTTATAAGCTAGTGTCTATCACGTTACCTCATCACCATCGCTGGTATTTATAGGGTAGCGGTTTTGTTACCTCATCAGCATAGCAGATATGGTACTGTTTTTAACGTTACCTCATCAGCATAGCAGATATGGTACTGTTGTTAACGTTACTTCATCAGCATAGCAGACATGGTAATGTTTTTAACATTACCTCATCAGCATAGCAGATATGGTAATTTTGTTAATGTTATCACATCATATGGTCCTGTGTAGCTCAGTTTTTAAGCATTACCTCATCAGCATAGCAGATATGGTTCTGTTGTTAACGACCACCCATCAGCATAGAAGACATGGTAATGTTGTTAACGTTACCTCATCAGCATAGCAGATATGGTACTGTTTTTAACATTACCTCATCAGCATAGCAGATATGGTAATGTTGTTAACGTTACCTCATCAGCATAGCAGATATGGTAATGTTGTTAATATTATCACATCAGCATAGCAGATATGGTACTGTTGTTAATATTATCACATCAGCATAGCAGATATGGTACTGTTGTTAATTATCACATCAGCATAGCAGATATGGTACTGTTGTTAACGTTACCTCATCAGCATAGCAGATATGGTACTGTTGTTAACGTTACCTCATCAGCATAGCAGATATGGTCCCGTCTTTAACATTACCTCATCAGCATAGCAGATATGGTACTGTTGTTAACGTTACCTCATCAGCATAGCAGATATGGTCATGTTGTTAACCTCTTCAGTCAACCCTCTACTTTTTTGAACATTCTGTTAAAAATCGCGCAACATTTCAGCGCCCTGCTACTCAGGCCAGGAATATAGTATATGCATATGATTAGTATGTGTGGATAGAAAACACTCAGGCGTTTATAAAACTGGTTAAATCACGGCTGTGACTATAACAGAACGTGCGTTTCATCGAAAAGTGCAAGAAAATCTGATCACTGAAAATGGAAATAAATATCCTTGCGCTACTTCCAGGAATTGTTCAAAGTGAACCGAATTACATGAGGCCGAGGTTGCAGTGCCTACAGCTTCCACACAATGTCTAGAGTCTTGTCATTTGATTCGGCTTTGATTCTTGGTCAAACCGAATCAAGGGAACCGATTCCCTCCGGTCTCCGACCGGATGTTTTGGTCGAGCTCTCTCCAGACATTTTTTCGAGACGGACAGCTATAGAATTTACATCGCCTCCTGATGAATTTTATCGCTTATTAACGTGCACTATTACCTAAAGTTGCATTACAAAAGTATTTCGAAGTGTTTTGTAAAAGTTTATCGTCGACTTTTTGAATTTTAAAAAATGACGTTACGTTATGAAACGCTATTTTTTTCTGTTTATCACACAGTCTTCATAGATCGATATCTAGGTTATATATGGACCGATTTAATCGAAAAAATAATAATAAAAAAAGACCCAATAGTGATTATGGGACATCTAGGAGTGCCAACAAAGAAGATGGTCAAAGGTAATGAATGTTTTATATTTTATTTGTGCGGTTTGTGTAGCGACGACTATGCTAATTATTTTGTTTACGTCCCCTGCGGGTCTTTTGGGGTGTTACATGCTATCAGATAATAGCTTCTCATGCTTTTGCCGAAAAGCATTTTAAAAATCTGACTCATTGCCTGGATTCACAACGAGTGTAGCTTTAATTCAATACCCTGCATGTATTAGCATTTAGCATAGCGCATTTGCATTTCCAGAGGTCTAGATGGGATGCCTGCGTGCCAGGTAGGAGCAAGAGGTTAAATATTAACTTCTTGTTAATCCAACCACAGTGTCAGATTTATGATGATGAGAGAATTAGACTCTTTCTGATCGATTCTCCTGCGTTTCTTGTGGTGTTGGAGTTTCCCTGGTTGGCCCATCATGACCCCAATATTTTGTGGCAACAAAGGGCTCTAAAGGGATGGTCACGTCAGTGTTCAGGGAGGTGTATAGTTGTTTCCATAGGTGCAACTACGGTGGAAAGTCCAAACCAGGTCTCCACCATGCACACCCCCCCCTCCTGAAAATGATGACTTTGCCCTCGCCTTCTGTAAAAAGAAAGCGACTCAACTACGAGCCTATCGAAGGGGGGATTGTGCGATACGGCGGCTATGGAAACATATGTCACTGAATCTCTGGGAAAGGGATACATTCGGCCTTCCACCTCACCTGCCTCCTCAAGTTCATTTTTTTTGTGAAGAAGAAGGATGGAGGTTTACACACGTGCATTGACTGTAGAGGTTTAAACTTATGTAAAATATGTTTTGTTTTCTGAATTTTTATAATGAGCATTTCTGTATTTGAATTTGGCGCTCTGCAACCTCACTGGATGTTGGCCACATACCCTAGAGAGGTTATGCTGGGAATGCAGGGAAATCTCAGGAAATTCTATAGATATATATACATGTGCGCAACATGAAGCTCTGGGTGAGTTGGGTGCATACTCACCTGGTATGATCCACCAATGCCCTGCCTGCTGCCTCGACTTCCTAGGGAACCTCTCCAGCACCGACCAGCCGTGTGTACTCTGTGGCCACAGGTAATGCCGGAAACAGCCACCCCCCCCGGTCTCCCTATGAGCAGCACCTCCGAGCTCCATAGGTGTAGGATCGGAGGTGCTGGGGGATGGAATGGATGGACCCCGATCCGGAAATCCGTGAGTGGCCAACAGGTTATCCCTGCAGGCAGCTCCCAACGAACGTCCTCACATAGACTACATCGGTAATGGTCGATCAGGGCCCTCTCATTCCGTCCCGCGCTGGCAGCCAGGGTCCTGAAGTCCAGTGTGAATTCTTGTGCGCTCCTCATTCCCTGTTTGAGATGGAACAAGCGTTCCCCCACCGCTCACCCCTCAGGTGGATGATCGAAGACCGCCCGGAAGCTGTGGGTGAAATCCTCATAGCGGACCAACGCTGCGTCTATACTTCACCATTCAGCATTGGCCCACTCAAGCGCCTTCCCCGACAGACAGGAGATGAGGGCGGACACGCTCTAGTGTCCCGAAGGAGCCAGGTGGACGGTTGCCAGGTAGAAGATGGTGACGACGACCGCCGAAAACCGCCCGAACAAGGAGAGGCACCAACTTCGGCGGAAGTCGTGACAGTATCTTCAGCAATAATAATAATAAACCTCTACTTAAGTAAAGAAAACAATTATGACAGGTGTGTTGTAATACAAATTAGTGGTGTCAACTGATTAAATGCAGTCTTTCTGCATTGTGAAGAGGGAAAATCCAGATATTCACAAAGTTTGAGAAGAATGACAGGTTGTTTCTTCATGCAAATTAGATTTAGGGTTTAAAATTCAAATTAGCTGCTTTATTTTAGGGTTTAGTGAAGGCAGGTTATTTTTTACCCTGAGGACAAGGGGAGTAAACCGAATGCTAAGACTACACAAGGGTCAAAGTAATGATGGACTATCATTTCTCTTTGCTTATTTGAGCTGTTCTTGCCATAATATGGACTTGGTCTTTTACCAAATAAAGCTATATTCTGTATACCAACCCTACCTTGTCACATCACAACTGATTGGCTCAAACCCATTATTCAATTACCACACCTGGTAATTGAAATGCATTCCAGGTGACTACCTCATGAAGCTGGTTGAGAGAATGCCAAGAGTGTGCAAAGCTGTCATCAAGGTAAATGGTGGCTACTTCTCAAATATAACATGTATTTTGATTTGATTAATAACACTTTTTTGTTTACTACATGATTCCATATGTGTTATTTCAAGGTTTTGATATCTTCACTATTTTCTAAAATGTAGAAAATAGTAAAAATTAAGAAAAATCCTTGACTGAGTTGGTGTGTCCAAAATTTTGACTGGAACTGTATATATTTAGTTGATGAATACCATGGAAATAATTTCATGGAGGAAAAATATTTATAATGTGAACAGCACGAACATCCTCATAAATCAAAACAAATATTTTCAGGTAGCAGGGCTGGCATTTATGCAAGCCAAGCTGAGCAGGAGAGAGGATGGGAGAGAGAGAGACAGAGAGAGAAAATGAGGATGGGAGAGTGAGGATGAAAGAGAGAGATGAGAGAGAGAGATTGGGAGAGAGAGATCCAAGCTACGCTGTTGCCTCTCTCCATTAAATGGTGTTGGGATTTTGGATCAGATTAAATTCTTACTTTATTGTTTGCCCTCCCCTCTTGTCTGTACTTTCTTTACTCTTTCTTTGTCAATGGAACAGATTCATCTAAAATATTGCTGGTTTATTGGTATTGAAAACCCTTAACAACCAATACACAGAGACCCAAAATGTCTGCACAATTTCTCAAGCTGCTGTTGTATGCTAATGGGTGGCAGTGCATCTGTGTCTGAGGGTTTTTCTGCACCCACTGCTACCCGTTAGCATACAACAGCAGCTTGAGAAACCATGCGTACATGGTCTCCATGCAGGAATTATGGAAATATGTTCATATGTCTGCAGATTGCCATCCCTAACTCCCACTCCACTCCAGACACACTCCCAGCCCCAACATATTCTGAGTTTGCTTAACTGCTAACAGGAAAATGCTGACAGCCACACGTGATGTGCATGCTGGGTAAGGGCCCTGGTCAAAAGTAGTGCCCTATGTTGGAAATAGGAAATAGGGTGCCATTTGGGACACCTGCTGACAGCCATCCAGCCGTCCATGTTAAAACAATCACCAGAAAAGAAAAAGACCCTGAAACATCAAACTTCAACCCCAGAGTAGATGTATAGTTAGACTGAATAGCCGGTTAGTTTTGGATGGCATGTTGTTTAGTTCACCTCACCAGGACGTGCTGTTATAAGGACGTTTACATGCGCTGTCCGTGATGGCCAGTGTTGCATCCAAAATGGCACCCTATTCCCTATATAGTGTATTATTTGGACCAGGGCCCATAGGGCTCTGTTCAATGTAGGGAACTATATAGGGAATAGGGTGCCTGTCATGTTTTGTCATTGATTATCATGTCTTGTCTCTGTGCTTCCCTTCTATTCGTTTCCCTCTGCTGGTCTTATTAGGTTCTTTCCCTCTTTCTATCCCTCTCTCTCCCCCTCCCTCTCTCCCTCTCTCGCTCTCTCTCTCTATCGTTCCGTTCCTGCTCCCAGCTGTTCCTCATTCTCCTAACTACCTCATTTATTCTTTTCACACCTGTCCCCAATTTTGCCCTCTGATTAGAGTCCCTATTTCTCCCTCCGTTTTCCGCTTCTGTCCTTGTCGGATCCTTGTTTGATGTTCGCAGTTCTGTGTCCTTGTTCCGCCCTGTCGTGTTTTTACCTTCTTCAGATGCTGCGTGTGAGCAGGTGTCAATGTCAGCTACGGCCGGTGCCTTCCTGAAGCGACCTGCAGTCTGTGGTCGCGTCTCCAGTCGTTCCTCTCTACTGACGAGTGGATTTCAGTTTTTCTGTTTTTGCATTTACCTAGATAATATCCAGGATTATCGCTTTTGTTTAAAACTGGAATAAAGACTCTGTTTCCATTAAGTCGCTTTTGGGTCCTCATTCACCTGCATAACAGAAGGATCCGACCAAGAATGGACCCAGCGACTACGGATTCTCGCAACACTGCCGTCGAGATCCAGGGAGCAATGCTCGGCAGACACGAGCAGGAATTGTCTGCTGCTCGTCATGCCGTTGAGACCCTGGCCGCTCAGGTTTCCGACCTCTCAGGACAGTTTCAGAGTCTTCGTCTCGTGCCACCAGCTACTTCCTGGTCTTCCGAGTCTCCGGAACCTAGGGTTAATAACCCACCATGTTACTCTGGGCAGCCCACTGAGTGCCGCTCCTTTCTCACCCAGTGTGATACTGTGTTCTCTCTCCAACCCAACACATACTCAAGAGAGAGCTCGGATCGCTTACGTCATATCACTCCTTACTGGTCGGGCTCGGGAGTGGGGCACAGCTATCTGGGAGGCAAGGGCTGAGTGTTCTAACGATTATCTGAACTTTAAAGAGGAGATGATACGGGTTTTTGATCGTTCAGTTTTTGGTAAGGAAGCTTCCAGGGCCCTGGCTTCCCTATGTCAAGGTGATCGATCCATAACGGATTACTCTATAGAGTTTCGCACTCTTGCTGCCTCCAGTGACTGGAACGAGCCGGCGTTGCTCGCTCGTTTTCTGGAGGGACTCCACGCTGAGGTTAAAGATGAGATTCTCTCCCGGGAGGTTCCTTCCAGCGTGGACTCTTTGATTGCACTCGCCATCCGCATAGAACGACGGGTAGATCTTCGTCACCGAGCTCGTGGAAGAGAGCTCGCGTTAACGGTGTTCCCCCTCTCCGCATCTCAACCATCTCCTCCCTCCGGCTCAGAGACTGAGCCCATGCAGCTGGGAGGTATTCGCATCTCGACTAAGGAGAGGGAACGGAGGATCCCCAACCGCCTTTGCCTCTATTGCGGTTCTGCTGGACATTTTGTCATTTCATGTCCAGTAAAAGCCAGAGCTCATCAGTAAGCGGAGGGCTACTGGTGAGCGCTACTACTCAGGTCTCTCCATCAAGATCCTGTACTACCTTGTCGGTCCATCTACGCTGGACCGGTTCGGCTGCTTCCTGCAGTGCCTTGATAGACTCTGGGGCTGAGGGTTGTTTTATGAACGAAGCATGGGCTCGGAAACATGACATTCCTCTCAGACAGTTAGGGAAGCCCACGCCCATGTTCGCCTTAGATGGTAGTCTTCTCCCCAGTATCAGATGTGAGACACTACCTTTAACCCTCACAGTATCTGGTAACCACAGTGAGACCATTTCCTTTTTGATTTTTCGTTCACCTTTTACACCTGTTGTTTTGGGTCATCCCTGGCTAGTATGTCATAATCCTTCTATTAATTGGTCTAGTAATTCTATCCTATCCTGGAACGTTTCTTGTCATGTGAAGTGTTTAATGTCTGCTATCCCTCCTGTTTCTTCTGTCCCCTCTTCTCAGGAGGAACCTGGTGATTTGACAGGAGTGCCGGAGGAATATCATGATCTGCGCATGGTCTTCAGTCGGTCCAGAGCCAACTCCCTTCCTCCTCACCGGTCGTATGATTGTTGTATTGATCTCCTTCCGGGGACCACTCCCCCTCGGGGTAGACTATACTCTCTGTCGGCTCCCGAACGTAAGGCTCTCGAGGATTATCTGTCTGTTTCTCTCGACGCCGGTACCGTGGTGCCTTCTTCCTCTCCCGCCGGAGCGGGTTTTTTTTGTTAAGAAGAAGGACGGTACTCTGCGCCCCTGCGTGGATTATCGAGGCTGAATGACATAACGGTTAAGAATCGTTATCCGCTTCCCCTTATGTCGTCAGCCTTCGAGATTCTGCAGGGAGCCAGGTTCTTTACTAAGTTGGACCTTCGTAACACTTACCATCTCGTGCGCATCAGAGAGGGGGACGAGTGGAAAACGGCGTTTAACACTCCGTTAGGGCATTTTGAATACCGGGTTCTGCCGTTCGGTCTCGCTAATGCTCCAGCTGTCTTTCAGGCATTAGTTAATGATGTACTGAGAGACATGCTGAACATCTTTGTTTTCGTTTACCTTGACGATATCCTGATTTTTTCTCCGTCACTCGAGATTCATGTTCAGCACGTTCGACGTGTACTCCAGCGCCTTTTAGAGAATTGTCTCTACGTGAAGGCTGAGAAGTGCGCCTTTCATGTCTCCTCTGTCACATTTCTCGGTTCTGTTATTTCCGCTGAAGGCATTCAGATGGATCCCGCTAAGGTCCAGGCTGTCAGCGATTGGCCCGTTCCAAGTCACGTGTCGAGTTGCAGCGCTTTCTTGGTTTCGCTAATTTCTATCGGCGTTTCATTCGTAATTTCGGTCAAGTGGCTACCCCTCTCACAGCTCTTACTTCTGTCAAGACGTGCTTTAAGTGGTCCGGTTCCGCCCAGGGAGCTTTTGATCTCCTCAAGAAGCGTTTACATCCGCTCCTATCCTTGTTACTCCTGACGTCACTAAACAATTCATTGTCGAGGTTGACGCTTCAGAGGTGGGCGTGGGAGCCATTCTGTCCCAGCGCTTCCATTCGGACGATAAGGTCCATCCTGCCGCTTATTTTTCTCATCGCCTGTCGCCATCGGAACGCAACTATGATGTGGGTAAATCATGAACTGCTCGCCATCCGCTTAGCCCTAGGCGAATGGCGACAGTGGTTGGAGGGGCGACCGTCCCTTTGTCGTTTGGACTGACCATAAGAACCTTGAGTACATCCGTTCTGCCAAACGACTCAATGCACGTCAAGTTCGTAGGGCGTTGTTTTTCGCTCGTTTCGAGTTCGTGATTTCTTATCGCCCGGGAAATAAGAACACCAAGCCTGATGCCTTATCCCGTCTCTTTAGTTCTTCTGTGGCTTCTACCGACCCCGAGGGGATTCTCCCTGAAGGGCGTGTTGTCGGGTTGACTGACTGGGGAATTGAGAGACAGGTAAAGCAAGCACTCACTCACACTGCGTCGCCGCGCGCTTGTCCTAGTAACCTTCTTTTCGTTCCTGTCTCTACTCGTCTGGCTGTTCTTCAGTGGGCTCACTCTGCCAAGTTAGCTGGCCACCCCGGCGTTCGGGGTACGCTTGCATCTATTCGCCAGCGGTTTTGGTGGCCTACTCGGTGGCTGCTTGTTCGGACTGCGCGCAGACTAAGTCAGGTAACTCTCCTCCTGCCGGTCGTCTCAGACCGCTTCCCATTCCTTCTCGACCATGGTCTCACATCGCCTTAGACTTTATTACCGGTCTGCCTTCGTCTGCGGGGAAGACTGTGATTCTTACGGTTGTCGATAGGTTCTCTAAGGCGGCACATTTCATTCCCCTCGCTAAGCTTCCTTCCGCTAAGGAGACGGCACAAATCATCATTGAGAATGTGTTCAGAATTCATGGCCTCCCGTTAGACGCCGTTTCAGACAGAGGCCCGCAATTCACATCACAGTTTTGGAGGGAGTTCTGTCGTTTGATTGGTGCTTCCGTCAGTCTCTCTTCCGGTTTTCATCCCCAGTCTAACGGTCAAGCAGAAAGGGCCAATCAGACGATTGGTCGCATATTACGCAGCCTTTCTTTTCGTAATCCTGCGTCTTGGGCAGAACAGCTCCCCTGGGCAGAATACGCTCACAACTCGCTTCCTTCGTCTGCTACCGGGCTATCTCCGTTTCAGAGTAGTCTTGGGTACCAGCCTCCTCTGTTCTCATCCCAGCTCGCCGAGTCCAGCGTTCCCTCCGCTCAGGCTTTTGTCCAATGTTGTGAGCGCACCTGGAGGAGGGTCAGGTCTGCACTTTGCCGTTACAGGGCGCAGACTGTGAGAGCCGCCAATAAACGTAGGATTAAGAGTCCTAGGTATTGTCGCGGTCAGAGAGTGTGGCTTTCCACTCGTAACCTTCCCCTTACGACAGCTTCTCGCAAGTTGACTCCGCGGTTCATTGGTCCGTTCCGTGTCTCTCAGGTCGTCAATCCTGTCGCTGTGCGACTGCTTCTTCCGCGACATCTTCGTCGCGTCCACCCTGTCTTCCATGTCTCCTGTGTCAAGCCCTTTCTTCGCGCCCCGTTCGTCTCCCCCCCGTCCTTGTCGAGGGCGCTCCTATTTACAAGGTACGGAAGATCATGGACATGCGTTCTCGGGACGTGGTCACCAGTGCTTAGTGGATTGGGAGGGTTACGGTCCTGAGGAGAGGAGTTGGGTTCCATCTCGGGGGCGTGCTGGACCGTTCGTTGATTGATGATTTCCTCCGTTGCCGCCAGGGTTCCTCCTCGAGTGTGCCAGGAGGCGCTCGGTGAGTGGGGGGTACTGTCATGTTTTGTCATTGATTATCATGTCTTGTCTCTGTGCTTCCCTTCTATTCGTTTCCCTCTGCTGGTCTTATTAGGTTATTTCCCTCTTTCTATCCCTCTCTCTCCCCCTCCCTCTCTCCCTCTCTCGCTCTCTCTCTCTATTGTTCCGTTCCTGCTCCCAGCTGTTCCTCATTCTCCTAACTACCTCATTTATTCTTTTCACACCTGTCCCCAATTTTACCCTCTGATTAGAGTCCCTATTTCTCCCTCTGTTTTCCGCTTCTGTCCTTGTCGGATCCTTGTTTGATGTTCGCAGTTCTGTGTCCTTGTTCCGCCCTGTCGTGTTTTTACCTTCTTCAGATGCTGCGTGTGAGCAGGTGTCAATGTCAGCTACGGCCGGTGCCTTCCTGAAGCGACCTGCAGTCTGTGGTCGCGTCTCCAGTCGTTCCTCTCTACTGACGAGTGGATTTCAGTTTTTCTGTTTTTGCATTTACCTAGATAAT